>NC_000078.6:48012965-48313799 GCF_000001635.26 Mus musculus | reverse complement strand
TGGGAGATGATGCACCTATTTCTGGCAAAGACTTGATATGCAAGGGTGGGCTACCTGGTTGGAGCAACCTCTCAGAGTAGAGAGGAAGCAGGGTGGATGGAAGGATTCTGTGAGAGGAAGACTAGAAAGGGGACAGCATTGGAGATGTAAATAAATAAATAAATAAATAAATAAATAAATAAATAAATAAATTTAAGATAGGAACCTGCATTTTGTGTGATTTCTCCAAAGTAGCACAATATAGACAAAAGTTAGAAACATGGGTGATGGCAACAAAGCCCACTTTCTTCATGTACATCTTAGCTCACAGTAGTGTTTAAAAATAGTTACTGCCATGAACTGATTGCAATTTGATCTATGAAGAGTACTATTTATGTCAGAAGAAAAATGTATTAGGCTTATGATATTTCACCCTTTTTTATTTGTCCATCAGTAGGTCTGAAGAAAGAAATGAATAATGTGATATATTAATTGGAGACACCAATCTAAAAATAAATTGGTGTATATCTGGGCAATATAAACAGGAATGCCACAATTCCAAACCATCTGCACTGTGTTTTGTAAACAAAAGTATTAATTTAGAGGAAAAATTAGTGCCCTAGGGCATGCAATACAAAGACTATAATATTTACGTGGTACTATTAAGTATTATAAAGTCCTCCCCAGTCTTCATAGAACTCCATAACTTTTGAAATTGATATGATAATCTTAAGTTACTATATAAGAATTAGGAATATAGAAATTGTATGGTTCTCTACTCAAAAGCACAAAAATAAAATAATAGGAAACTTACATATTTGTGACCTGCAACCTGAGTTCTACCATTTCTACATAATGTTGGATGTGTTTCCTTTGTACCTATCTGAATGGATGCCATAGAAATGATCATAAGAGTTAGAAGGATGTAGTTTTAGGACTTTATTTTAACATTCTCACAAGTTTCTCAAAGCTTCCTAGTGATATAATGACATTGTTCTTTTGTTGTAATCAGGGTTTACCATGCTACATAAACAGCGTTATTGTCATTTGGTAGTGACTGTGAGTAGCTTAGTTTCAAAAATAAAGTTTTATCTAGAATATAATTTTTATATTAATAAATTATTATTTGGAGTTTCTATTGTTACTTCATCTACTTTTGCAGTGTTGGGGATTGAAGTGAGAGTCCTTTGTATCTAGAGAATTACTGTACTACAGAGCTACAAACGCAGTCTGCTTAATTTGTTTTCAAAACAGCATTTTGCAATTTAAGTGGCAATAAAAAATTAGGCATTTAACTATATAAAATAAAATTATTGTTCAACATATTTTTCAATGTTTTCATTTTTCCTTTAAATAAACATAAATTGTCAAAAGTAATAAAATTATTTTAGTCATTCACCTATGTCATTTTGAACTGAGTTATTTTTATAACTCTAACTTATATGTTAATGTTGCTTGTAGTTTTATCACCTTTTCTCCAGGAAGGGCTGCACTACCAGCCCTTCCCAGCTTCCCTTGAATCTACTGATAAAGGACACATAGACAGTTTTGTTTCTTTTCAACTTGCCTTAGGATACAATTGTTGGGCATTACTTTCTCCTGCCTGGAAAAGCATGACCTTTATAATATTTTTGCCTCTGCTCCTCTCACCTGCCCTAAACTTCAGTGGCAAATCCCACTTAGCCCCTGTCAAACATCCCTGACCACCAGCCTATAGCAGTGGCCAGAGGCCCTAGCTCCTCCCAAGACCTCACATGCTGGATGGCTTCTCCTTCCAAAGCATGGTAGAAATCCCCCCTCTCTTTCTTGTGTTTGCGTTTTCATATTGGAATTCTCACGTGTACCTTGAATCCAGCAATCAACCTCCAGATTTCTTTACTAATAAATCAAGAACCATTTGGGGAACAGGATCATAGCATCAGAACTGCCCCCTTCTCACACACAGACACACACAGACACACAGACACAGACACAGACACACATAGACACACACACACACACACACACACACACACACACACACACACATATATATATATATATATATATATATATATATATGACCATTAACCAAAAGTCTTAAAAAGGGAAGTAATAATTTATTATAGGTGGTAGAACAGAATATAAAACATTTACTGGATTTATCTATATAAGCTTTAGTCATAGCTTAGTTATGGTTTTTAATTGTTCAATTTAATTTAAATTGTTCAATTTATGATTTGAATTTATGTGTAAACCTGTGACAAACTTTTTACCATGTGATCATGTATTCGGAAAGATATGAGTGCTGAGTACAAGAGAAGAGGGGCACAGCTCCTTATCCCCTTTTCTTAGCAATTCTCCTTGTTCCTACTTTTCTGTTTCATTTGGTTATCCCAAAGAGATATGTTTATTGTACCCTCTTGATGTATAGATATTTGTGTCATGTTGTACATATATGTGTGTATATCCGTGTCTATGAATATATATATGCATGTAATATAGATGCACATGTACATGAATGTTTGAGAAAACAGATGTTGACATTAATTGTTTTTTGCAATCATTAACCTCCTTATGTTTTTGGGACAGATCTCAAACTGAACCTGATTCACACTGATTTAGTTCGATAATATAATCTTGAATCTCGAACTGTACTGTCTCCCTAGATGGAGTTGTAGACACATATTACTGCTACTAAGTTGTAAATCGGTGCTGCATAGTAAAACGCAGATCCTCCTGCCTGCATAGCAAGCAATTCATGAGAGTTGAGGAATCTCCAAGCCCCTTGTCTTTTCTTTTCTTCTGTTAATATGTTTGGTTTTTTTTTTAAAGAAGGTAGTAATGTACAGGAGAGAATGTTAGCAAACAGGTTGTTTTCAAACAGCTACAGACAAATTGATATTAGTTTAAGATGAAAGAAAAATACCCGAAATCTATCATTTATAGAGATATGGGGAATAAAATTTATATCATTTATAGAGATATGGGGAATAAAATTTCTGATTCATCTTTGATATTCCAAAGCACAGAGCAGATACCAACTGCAAATTTCTTTAGGAAAGAGTTTTGAGGCAGCTCAAATGGTTTAGAGGAAAACAATCAGATGCCTTCATCTCAAAAGCTAGAGGTGGGACCTCATGCCAGTCTGATCCTCCATGTTGGGAATTTGCTGGTCTCAAATTGAGCTGACTAAGGTCTGTTTTTTTTCTATATATCCTATGATTTCATAGGTGCATCTGCCCAGTTTTATCTGGAACCATTCTTTCATGCGTTCATTCACTGCTCCTGCATGTACACAATCTATCTCCTCCCTGTTCTACCATGATCTCTCATCCTTTAAAGGATAGAGATTTCCCACTTAGCGCTGTACAGTCTTCAGGCTCAGATTCTCTGTACCTTGATCAGTCATGGGCCTCTGTTAATTACCATCTGCTACAAAAACAAGCTTCTCTGGTTATTAAGAGTCAGTTAAATTAAAGCAATTATAGCTAAATCATGTGCAAGCCGAATGTATCTCTTTCTTTAAATTCAATGTAACAAGTAGATTAGCTGTTTAAAAACAGAATATGTAATATAAAATGCATGGTACATTCATAGAACCAAACATTCAACATATTATTTTTGTTTTTGTTTTTCTCAGAATATTGACTTCATTAACAATACTTATTGAAGACTTATAGATCTCAACTCTAACTCTAAGATAATGTAGCAGGTCTTATGGTACACACAATGCACAAGTGCATTTACAGATATATTTTCATAGACATTACTAAATTAACATCTAGAGAACCCTTTTTTAAATATAAAATACCCTACTTTGTGTATTCATAGTAAATGGTGCAGAAAGAACAAGCAGTCAAAGTTTTCCTCTTAATTAATTAAAAGTTAATTTTTAATCTTATTTATTAATTCATTTCTTAAAAGCATGCCTAGAGGTGAGTTCATTAACAGCTCAAAGTGAACAGATTTTTAATTTAAAGTAAACTCTGACTTTGAAATGTCAATTATCAGCTATTATATCCAAACGATGATATAATGGGGAATTCTGCAATTTATTTATTTCTGTGACTGTCAACCTTCTTAAAAAAAAAGTATGTGTACTTTAAACATAAGGCCAGATGGTAACCAGTGAATGAGGTTCTAAACCAGTTCTATAATACCTTTATCTCTCAAGTAGCCAGAGGCTACTTGCTGGTGTCTGTCTCTGTACATATGTTCTCCTCTGCTCCCAACTGAGAAAGCCAGCCTGAAACCATTTTCCTGCTTGAGATTTTAATATAAATACATACCTGAGCTAGCAGTAAGGGTTTCAGTTGATTATTGCTCTAGTTATGTGACTTCTCATTTATCCTCCCACAGATAAAAATGCTTGCATTTCAGTGGGGTGTACACAGATTATTCTGAAGGAAAGACTAAATAACAAAAATGCACATACTACTCTACAGGGACTGAGTGAGTTCACCCATGTTACAGACTCAAATTATGTTTAGCAGACTACATGACAGAAAGTGGAAGAGCAACTGAAGGGCACAGATGTGAGCTGCACACCCTGTCTGTTCAAATATCACTAGAATCAGTACCACTGAAACTTCTGTAGTTTGCCAGAGTATATACGATTTCATGTGCATTTGTTCTGCAATTTACTCGAAATGAAAAGTATTTATTTAATTAAATGTAAGAGGAAACAAAAAGAAACCTAAGATAAGAAATTAGTAAAATTATTTAAGGACAACTCAGTTGAAGTACTTGTAAAGGTTTTTTTTTTTTTTTTTTTTTAATTTTTAACTACATAATTCAAATGCAACACATTTTGTAAAAAACAAAACAACAACAAAAAGATTTGAGCATTTCAAAAGACAGATTACAGAAAACCTTGAAAATTAATTTAAACAATGTCTGCATGTTATATGTGGTCTCAGTCTGTACTTCCTATGGTGGAATCCAACTCTCACTTGGAAATTGCAATATATTAATTCTATCAATTACAAATAGTTCATATATTTGTGGAACCAAAATCCATAAAGCTTTGTAAAGACTTTAGTAGTCACTGATAATACCGAATTTCTCTGTCAAATACATTCTTTCAACTGGAGCATGACTTTCATGATGTTATTGAACCTGTGTTTTCAAAGTCAACTATTTCTAATACTGCCAATGCACTCACAAATAGGACTACTTAACTCCTTTAGAATTTACTTTGTCAGTGTTCTTATTTTTCAAATGGTGTATGATTCATTATTGTATTGAAGATAATTGTTCTCTTCTGATAATTATTCTGCAACTTCATTAATATCATTAGTCTGAGATGTACATTGAGATAGCATTTGAGAGTGTTCAAAGAGAAACCATTTGATGTTGTGTGGGGTATGCAAATTTGAATATATTTTATTGAACTCTACCTGTGGATCCATTCAGACATACTACGTTTAATATATGACTTTTTATTAACTTTATATATTGTGTTCGTATTTTTCTGTATATTATTTTTAGTTATTCACTTTATAGCCAACTCACTGCTCCCTCCCAATAAGCCCTTCCCACAGTCCTTACCCCAATCTCCCCTTCTCCTCTGTTCTGATGGAGTCCCCCCCCCCAACCCCCCAGGTATACCTCCAACCTAGCACATTAAATCTTTTCAAGGCTAGGCACATTCTCTCCCACAGAGGCGAGTCAATACAGCCAGTCTAGAAGAACATATCCCAGGTACAGGCACCAGCTTTTGGGGTACCCCTGCTCCAGTTGATTGGGACACAAATGAAGACTAAGATACACTTCTGCTACATATGTGCTGAGAGGATTGGGTCCAGCTCTTGTGTAGCCTTTGATTGGTGGTTCAATCTCTAAGACTTCCAAGGTTCCAGGTTAGTTGACTTTGTTGGTCTTCCTGTGGAGTTCCTATCTGTTTTGGGTCCTGCAATCCTTCCTCCTATCCTTCTATAAGGATCCCCAAGCTCCATGCACTATCACACTGTGGGTGTCTGCATCTGTCTGAGTAGGCCCCTGGATGAGGCCTCTCAGTGGACAGCTATGCTAAACTCCTGTCTGCAAGCATAATAGAGTATCATTAATATTGTCATGGATCAGTGCTTGCCCATAGGATGGTTCTCAAGTTGGGCTGATTATTGGTTGGCCATTCCATCTCAATTCCATCCCCTGTCCATGAATTTTGTGTCTGCAGGATAAATTTAGGTTTGAATGTTTTGTGGGTGGTTTGATATCCCTATAGCTCCACTGAAGTTCCTGACAGGCTACAGGAAGTAGCCTCTTCAGTTTCCATATCTTCAGTGCTGTGAGACACAGATAAGGTCACCCCATTGATTCTTGGGCACACCTTTATCCCAGATGATGCTCCCACATCTCCACCCTGGTCAGTTTCAGATTTGCACTCATTCTCATGGCCATCTTGAAGTTTCTCCTGTCCCTTTTAAAACCTGATTCTGGACCCCAATTCCCTTCTCCATTCCATCTCACACCAAGTTCTATCCCTCCATTTGCCTCCTATGATGATTTTATCCCCCCTTATAGGTAATGTTCAAGCTCCCCTAATTGAGCATTCCAGTTTGTTTACATTATTTTGGTCTGTGAATTACAGACAGTATGGGTATCCTGTATTTTATGGCCAATATCCACTTATAAGTGAGTACATACCATGCATGGCTTTTTGGGACTGGGTTATCTTACTCAGGATAATATCAAGTTCCACTCATCCCCCTGTAAAATTCATGATGTCTTTGACACCAATAGGTGAATGGTATTCCATTGTGTAGATGTACCACAAATTTTCTTTATCCACTCTTCACTTGAAGGACATCTAGGTTGTTTCCAGTTTTTGGCTTATATGAATAAAATTGCTACGAACATAGTTGAACAAGTATCTTTGTGGGATGTTGGTGCATCTTTTGGGTATATACCTAGGAGTGGTATATCTGGGACTTGAAGTGGAACTACTCCCAGTATTTTGAGAAACCACCAAATTGATTTCCAATGTGGTTGTAAAAGTTTGCATTCCCACAAGCAACGCGGGTGCAATCCCTATGGTTCACATCCTCACCAGAATGTGCTGTAACTTGATTCTGTTTTTTTTTTTTAGCTTAGCCATTCTGACTTGAGTAAGATGAAATATCAGAGTTGTTTTAATTTTCATTTCCCTGATTAAGGACTTTAAGTTCTTCTTGTCCATTTGAGATTCCCTCTCTTCTTAGCTCTGTACCCCATTTTTTCATTGGGTTATTCAGGTTGATCTCTAATTTTTTGAGTTATTTGTGAGTTTTAGATATTAGCCTTCTGTCATATGTAAGGGTGGTGAAGAGCTTTTACACTCTGAAGGCTGATGATTTGTCTTATTGACGGTGTGTGTTGCCTTACAGAACCTTTATAGTTTTATGAAGTGTCATTTACCAACTGTTGATCTCAGAATCTGAGTAACAGGGGTTTTGCTTAGAAAATTGTATCCTGTACAGATGACTTCAAGGTTATTTCCTACTTTCTCTTCTATGAGATCTAGTGTATTCGGTTTTATTTTAAAGTCATTGATCCACTTGGACTTCAGTTTTGTTCATCATGATAAATATGGATTTATTTTCTTTTTTCTACTTGCAGACATCCAATTTTGTGCAGTACATGCTTTTGAAAAAGGACCTAATGATTCTTTGAATATCCTGAGTATCTGCTGTTATGTTTCCCGTTTCATTTCTGATTTTGTTTATTTGAATACTGTCTCTCTGTCCTTTGCTTAGTATGGTTAAGGGTATGTTGATATTCTCAAATAACCATCTCCTGGTTTTGTTGATTCTTTGTGTTATTTGTTTCTAAGTGATTGATTTTACAGCCCTGATTTTGATTATTTCTTGCCATCTATGCCCTTTTGCTGAGCTTGCTTCTTCTTCTTCTTCTTCTTCTTCTTCTTCTTCTTCTTCTTCTTCTTCTTCTTCTTCTTCTTCTTCTTCTCGTTCTCCTCCTTCTCCTCCTCCACCTCCATCTCCCTTCTCCCCTTTCCTCCTCCTCCTCCTCCTCCTCCTCCTCCTCCTCCTCCTCCTCTTCCTCCTCCTCCTCCTCCTCCTCCTCCTCCTCCTCCTCCTCCTCTTCCTCCTCCTCCTCCTTCTTCTTCTTCTTCTTCTTCTTCTTCTTCTTCTTCTTCTTCTTCTTCTTCTTCTTCTTCTTCTTCTTCTTCTTCTTTCTAGAGACTTCAGCTGTACTTGTAAATTTCTGGAATGAGAACTTCCTAATTTCTTTATGGAGGTACTTAGCACTGCTTTTTTTTCCCCCCATACATTTGGATATGTTGTGCTTTTGTTGTGTTCATTCAGGAAGCCCCCTCAAATCCCCTCAAAAAACCACCAAGGATCTGATTCTGATGCAGTAGCATTAAAGTCTTTTTATTCAAGCTGGAGCTTGGGCTCACTGCTTACACTGACATAGCGTGATAGGAGGGTGAAGCCCAGAGCCCTCAGCAGGACAAGGTTTTAGAAGAAATGGTGAGCAAATGAGGGGTTTCCAGCCTGGCAAGCTGACTATTGTAAGCCAACATGTGGATGCTTAGAAGCAAAACCATGAACAATCACAAATGGTCTGAAAGTACATCTGAACTATAACATTGGCTCTTACCAGGGAGCAACTAGACAGTAACTCTGAGGTATGAGCCAGAGAAAAACTGTGGGGTTCTTCTTGGAACTTGGGTGCAGCTTAGGTTCAACTGCAGGTCAATTCTCAGGGTCTTTTTCTTTTAAAATGGAGGCTGGTCCCAATATGGAGTAGGTTTAGTTTCTGACCTTCATTTTCATTGAATTCTAGAAAGTCTTTAATCTCTTTCTTTTTTCTTCCCTGACCCAGAAACTTTCAAGTAGGCAATGTTCAACCTCCATGAGTGTGTAGACTTTCTGGTGTTTCTGTTGTGTTGAAGTGCAGCTTTGATTCATGGTGGTCTGATAAGATACAAGGCATAATTTCAATTTTCTTATATCTGGTGAAACTTACTTTGTGACCAACTATATGGTATATTTTAGAGAAGGATCAATGAAGTGCTGAGAAGAAGATGTATTCCTTTGTGTTTAGTTGAAAGTCTATGGATGTTTGTTATGTCCATTTGATTCATAATATCTATAGTTTCATTATTTCTCTGTTAAATTTTTTTCTGGATAACCAGTTAATTGGTGAAAATAGGTTGAATTTTCTCACTATTAATGTGTAGGATGTAGTTATCCTCCTTGGGTTGGAGTTTTCCTTTAGTATTCCCTGTAGTGCTGGAGTTTTGGACAGATATTGTTTTAATTTGGATTTGCCTTGAAGTACCTTGTTTTCTTCATTTATGGTGAATGAGAATTGTGTTGGATATAGTGATCTAAGTTGGTATCTGTAGTTTTTTAGAGGTTCCAAGATATCTGTCCAGGCACATCCAGCTTTTAGAGTCTCTGTTGAGAAGTCTGGTGAAATTCTGATAGGTCTGCCTTTGAATGTCACTTGACCTTTTTTCCTTGCCATTTTTAATATTTTTCTTTGTTCTGTCGATTTTATGTTTTGATTACTATGTGACAGGGGAATTTTCATTTATAGTCCAGTCTTCTTGTTATTTCATAAACTTCCTGTATGCTTATAGGCATCTCTTTCTTTAGGTTGAGAAAGTTGTGTGATTTTTGAGAATACTTTGTGGGCCTTGTAGCCAGGAGTCTTCACCTTCTATTTCTACTATTCTTAGGTTAGGTTTCTTATGTTATCCCAGATTTCCTGGATGATTTAAAAAATCTTTAAAACTTTTTTTTTTAATTTAACATTTTCTTTAACTCATGTACTAATTTTTCCTATTTTATCTTCTATGCCTAAGATTCTCTCTTCCATCTCTTATATTCTGTTGCTGGTGATTGGATCTCTTTTTCCTGCTCTCTTCCCTAGCTTTTCCATCTCCAGGGTTCCTTCTGTTTCTGTTTTCTTTATTGCTTCTATTTCCACTTTCAGGTCTTGCACAGTTTTATTTATTTCCTTCACCTGATTAGTTATATTTTCCTGTATATATTTATGGAAATTATTTGCTTCCTGTTTAACAACCTTTAAATGTTTTATTGCATTTATCTATATTTCATTAAAAGATTTGTTCATTTCCTTTTTGAAGGCATCTATCATGTTTATAAGGTTGGATTTTAGGTCACCTTTTGTGCTTCAGTGGTTGTGTTAGGTTATCTAGGACTTGCCATATTATATTACATTATATTATATTATATTATATTATATTATATTATATTATATTATATTATATTATAAGACTTGGTATATTATATTGCTCTGCTCTGAAGGTGTCCCATTGTTCTGGACCTTATTCATTGTGTTCTTTTAAGGGCCTTTGGCCATTTGGATGGCTTTTGTCCCAGGATGTTCCTGCTTAGTAGGTATGGGGCAGTGACCTAGATGGTCCTGGTGTGGTGGGACTGATTGGCTTCTCTATGCTCTATGGTTCTGGTCCCCAATCAGTAGGTCTCTACGTTTCAGGATCCTCTAGTCTGATTAAGGTTGGCAGAGAGGCATGGAGAGAATGGAGGTCCTCCTGGGCTAACAAAGCTGCTCAGGGCAGCTTTGGGTGACCCAGAGGATTCAGCAAGCAGGGAAGATGTGGTTTTGTCTATTTTGAGGTCATTTGTCCTCATTTCTTCTTTTGCTAGATCCAAATTATTTATTATATTGAAAAGAACATGGTTTTTTTTTCAGATTTGATATGCATAATACCAACTTCTATATTTGTTATTTCTCTTTGTATCTAAATAGAGTATTAGAATAGAATTTTTATTAGGAACATATCTTTTTTTATACTAGAATTTTATTTTACTTTGTTTTTTTTTATTAGAAATCTTAGTTAGAACTTAATGATAATCTTATATGGATGCAATACACAAGAATTCCTCTAAGATGTTGAAAAAGTTGATATACCAAGGAGGGTAGGCCCTGTTGGGGAAGGAATATCACATTCAGGATATAGCTTTAGGGAGAGCCACAGCTGCCATTGTTGGAAGGTCCACATGGAGTATAAGCTGCTGCTACACATGCACTGATTACATGTGTGTGTTCTTTGGTTGGTGGCTCAGTCTCTAATGGGTCTCAGAAGTTCAGGTTGGTTAACTCAGTTTGTCCTCCTGTGGGTCTTCAATCCCATCCCAGCCTTCAAATACTTCTCATAACCCTTCCATAATAATTCCCAACCATTCTAACAGTCAGAAAATATAAGCTCAACTAAAGGTTGTAGTTTAAAAAAATAATGTGATAAAGATTCTGAATTGCAGCTCTTCACAGTTAAAAGTGAAGAATGGGGTTGGGGTTCTGAAAGGACTCAAATATCTGTAGAGGACTGATGACTGGGAAACTGGACTGTGTGTGTGTGTGTGTGTGTGTGTGTGTGTGTGTTTGTGTAATATTTGGGGGGATGCAGGAGTGGGAGAATAGACGTAAGAAGAATGGAAGGTAAATGTGTTCAGGATGCATTATGCGAAGTTCCCAAATAATCAATAATTTTATGTTGAAAAAAAATGTGTATGTGTGTGTGTGTGTGTGTGTGTAACTTATTACTAGGGCCGGGCGTGGTGGCACACACCTTTAATCCCAGCACTAGGGAGGCAGAGGCAGGCGGATTTCTGAGTTTGAGGCCAGCCTGGTCTACAAAGTGAGCTCCAGGACAGCCAGGGCTATACAGAGAAACCCTGTCTCGAAACCCCCCCCCCAAAAAAAAAAAACCTTATTACTATTGTGGAAACACCTGAAGCACATCTTTAGTAGTGATTGGTTCTTGAGGCTAGGTATCTTTACAGTTAAAGATGTCCCACAATGTCTATTTTACACTAAAGACACAAAAAAGCCTAGATATTTTTCCATCCGAAAGTTTGGGTATTCCCCAGTCTTGGTCTGGCACTTAAAACCTGGATGTTCCCAGGAAAGCCATTGATCCTCATTTAAATACATACTTGTAAATACGTGCTGGTATGCTAATGACCTTTGTTAATTTGACAGTTACTAGAGTCACCACAAAAGAGGGAACCTCAACTGAGAGGATTACTTCATTAGATTGTCCC
The DNA here is from genome assembly GCF_000001635.26 of Mus musculus. NCBI lineage: Eukaryota > Metazoa > Chordata > Mammalia > Rodentia > Muridae > Mus > Mus musculus. Next base: position 48,301,794 of record NC_000078.6, on the reverse strand, counting down.
ATGAGCAGGGCTAAGAGACATTGTCTTGAGAGATGACTGATGGGGTAAGGCTCTGCCCATCATTAGTGTCTGCCTATGCTACTGCTCGAGTTCCTTTCCTGACATCCCTCAATAACAAACTCATTGGGATGTGTAAGCTAAACAAATCCTCATATTCTGACATCAGTGTGAGTTAGTGTTGTATCAGAGAAATGGAAAGTCAAATAAAACTTCAGGGAGGGTTGTTTTTGATAGCCGCAGCAGGAACAACAGAAGCTGTGGCATCAAGATAAATCACCTGAAAAGCAGGAGGGAAGGTCACACAGACAACAGCAAACCCTGTGAGCAAACAGTGGACAAGCCTTCCTTCTGCCATACACATTTTATTTGGGCTACTATGAAAAAGTGTTACCCACATTTGGGGATTGGTCTCCCAACATCAGATAAGTCAGTCAGGACAATTCTTCAGTTGATGCTTCCTACTCCGGTGCCTGTAGTTTGTGGCAAGGTGACATAAAAACCAACCATCGAAACATCTTTAAGCTTCCTAGGTAACAGAAGAAGCTTTACGTATAAATGTAAAACAGAAAAAAATTTAAAGTCACAGACAGAATGTTTCGTGTAAACTTCAACAAAAGAACATGAATGTAGTAAAATTAATTTCAGCATACATGTTGTTTTGAATATGAGAGTGAAGGCTGGAAAACAAATGGGCCTCTGGGGTGATGTAATGTTCTGCTTCCTAAGCTGAGTGTTGTTTCTGAGCTATGTGACTTTGTCAAAATGCATGGATTTGTATTGCTGATTTATAAACCTGAATAAATGCACATTTCAGTATGAGTAATTTCAAGAAAAAAGAAAAGAGAAGAAAAGAGAAGAGAAGAGGAGAAAAGAAAAGGAAAGGAAAGGAAAGGAAAGGAAAGGAAAGGAAAGGAAAGGAAAGGAAAGGAAAGGAAAGGAAAGGAAAAAAAAAAAAAAAAAAAAAAAAAAAGAAGACGCCTGACCTCACAGAGAAATCATCCCAGGTGGAAAGAAAGCCCACAGGAAGAAGGAATCCTGCAGTTCTGTGGGGCCATTTTGTTTAGTTTGTTTGTTTGTTGGTACATTTTAATGAACAGTTTATAAGGGATGATAGAAGTTACAGTTTTGACAGTTTTCCACATTTACATGCCCATACAGAGTCACTTTCTGCTTACCAATGCTAGAACGTAGATGACCATTAAAAGTATAAGATCAAGCTTGTTTCCATCTGCTGCTTCCTTTCCATGGTTGAAATAAATGAGAAATCTATCTTCCTCAGGCTTCAGGTTATATGCTGACATTTTTTTTTTTAATTTAAAATCCAGCCATTGCTCACAGTTCCTCATCCCAATACCTCCTCCCACCTGTCTCCGCGATGATGCTCCCCACTACCATGCCTACCTCTTTCTGGGACCTCAAGTATTTGGAGGATTAAGCACATCTTCTCCCACTGAGTCCAGACCAGTCAGTACTCTGCTACTAATGCAATGGGGCCTCAGACCAGCTCTTGTATCCTGTCTGGTTGGTAGCCGAAGTTTCTGGGAGTTTCCAGGGTTCCAAGTTAGCAGAGACTGCTGGTCGTCCTCTTCTGCTTCTTCCATCCTTCCCTTAACTCAACCATAGGGGCCTCTGACTTCAGTCCAATGGTTGGGTGTATGTATCTGTATCTGTCTCAGTCAGCTGTCATTTGGGCCTCTCATAGGAAAGCTATGCTAGGCTCCTCTCTGTAGACACACCATAGCATCAATAATCCTGTCAGGCCTTGGTGTCTCCCCATGAGGTGGATCCCCAGTTTGCCCTGCAGTGGTGGTGCACACCTTTAATCCCAGCGCTTGGGAAGCAGAGGCAGGCAGATGTCTGAGTTCAAGGCCAGTCTGGTCTACAAAGTGATTTCCAGTACAGCCAGAGCTACACAGAGAAACCCTGTCTCAAAAAACAAAACAAAACAACAGCAAAATAATAATAATAATAATAATAATAATAATAATGGTAGTTTATAAAGGTAAAAGGAAAATCCTGGGTTGAGATGAGGTGTTTAATGTTGATTGGGCATGTTAATTAGTTGAGCCAAATAGGGCTTTGCTTCTTAGATTTCGAAAGTTTGGTAAGTACATCTTAGTAGTCAGCTTCAAGAAGAAGAAGGAGGAGGAGGAGGAGAAGGAGGAGGAGGAGGGAGGGGTTAAATAAGAGAATGGACTTTGGTACAGGAACATAATATAATGTTTTTTAGCAAGGAAGAGGGAATGGGGGATAAGAATAAGGCCTGCCACAGCCTAGTTTGCCATGCTGAGGGCTCCTAAAGTTCCTCTAATCTTTCTAGCACACTATTTTTAAGTGTTAGCCATTTATTAGTAAATATCACAATTTTTTTATAAATGAATAAAATTTATAAACATTGTGTATAGGTACCATATTTTCATTTTCTATTCACTTGATTAAGTTGTAGTCTTTGAGGGGGTGTTTGTTTTGTTTGTTTTGTAATATCATGAGAATTTCAGAGCACAGTAGAAATAAAAATATCCACAACCTGAAGTGTAAATGGATTCTTTAGATTGAGAGCTGGTATTTCAGATTATTGTATCATTGTAGGAATTTAAGAATTGGCAAGAATTTTAAGGTTTATAGTGGTAAAAGTAAAACAAATACAAGTGACAAGTGTAAGCAGAAATCAGTAAACTCAAGACATCTATCAGTCTGAGAAAGACAATTAGAATAAAGAAATCCTTTGAAAAACTATTAGCATACTATTCATATTTTATATTGAAAAACTCAGTGAGATAAAGAAAAAGTAAAAGACATATGTTAATCGAAAACTTCAACAGGAAACAAAACAGAAAAATGAAACAAAACAAAACAAAAACACCAAAACATTGTAGAACTGTTTGATTATAAGATTAATAAAACTTGCATAATTAGAACAGAAGAAATCACTATCTAGCAAATGTATTTAACCTAGTTGCTTGTCATCTGATTAATTAATTTTGAACATATGGCACATATATTTATTGCTATATTAGTCATTTATAAAGAAAAACAAAATTAAAAAAATTGTAGTTAAATGAATTAAACTTGGACAAATTATACATATTGAGTTTACCCTGGCCAAAAAAGACAAACATATCTCTCATATATGAGTTATAGCTTTGAATATTTTGAGTGTTTGACCTTAAGCACATGCAGAAATAGAAAACAGTAGTTGTTGAGTGCTTTAAAGAAGGTGAGATAGTACAATGAAGTTAAAGGAAAGTAGAGAGGGGAAACATTGAAGATAGCAAGGACCAAGTGTTTAGTAGACTAATGGTAAACAAAGGCCTGGAAGAAGGGTGAGGAAATCATCTGTGAACTGAAACTATATGTGGAAGTTTATGATCTATCAGTTCATGTAAAAAATATAATAAGAATGGAGAGTGGAACTCATGTAATGTGAGGAGGATCCTGGGAGCTAAAAGTCTAATTGGGCAGAGGATAAGGAGGAAAGGTGAACAATCTAAAGATGTGTTAACAGCCTATAAACTGATTAGATTTAAATGAATTCAATTTCATGCAGAAAATAAGATGTTTATACTCATATACAGACATATACACAGCACGGGTGAACATTTCGTTTTTAGGTAGAATTTATTTTCCTCTGAATTATTGGTCAAAGAAGACTCATAGACTCCTAAAAACAATACAGAAATAGTACTACCTACCATAACTACATGATAATATGTTATTTATTGATCAAGATACTCATATACTTGGATTGTAAGACTGTAAAAGTATCTTTTATTTCCTCAGACAAAGTGATGAAATGAGAGCTCTACCAAAACTGCAAATATATGACTTCGGCTAAACCTAGAGCGTTTCTATGTAACTATTCCTAGGCCTATGCCTGGAAACTTCTAAACTCCATACAATCTAATCTGAAAGCCTGGACCTTGAAGGCTTTAGCTTCCTGCTAACCTAGGCCTAGAATATTTTTAGCCTCAGAAACTTACAGCTGAATAAGCTCACCTGTCCCTAGTTCTCTCTGATCTCTGGATGGCTGGTTCAAATCACCTTTTCACAATCAAACTTCTCTCCAAGCTGACTAATTCAATCTGATTTCTCTCAAGTTCTCACTGAGTTGCTCTGGTTGGTCTCAAACTGTGACAAATTGTTCTAATATTCTGGCTCCTTCTTATTCTCTGGCTTCAACTGAACAGCATAAACTCATGAATGAACTCAACTCCACTGCACTGCACGCACTGTACTGACTCCCAACTGATCCACTGTACTGAGCTAAACTCTCTGAACAGAACTGAGTGATTGAACTCATCTCAACTCTTCAACCGAATTGCTCTGCAATTAGAAGTTCCTTTCAGACATAGCTGCTTCCTTAAAAAAAAAACAACAACAACAAAAAAAACAAAACAAAACAAAAAACACAAACACAAACAAGTCAACAAATAACAGAAAAATTTTATCTACATTGTTTGGGATTAAAGGTGTATACTAAGGGTGTGTATATATTCCATCTAGAGTGATTAAAGGTGTGTGGTACCTTGACAAAGGCATGCTTGGAAGTCTCCTGTGCTTAGGCTACACCCAATGTGGCACAAAGTCTCCATCTGCTGCTTTTGTATCAAGATATAGAACTCTCAGAGCTTTTTCCAGCTCCATGTGTATTATCACCCTCCAGTAAATGCTGTCTCCCTCTCAACTTCTATGAGATCACTTCTTCATATTCCATGTGTATTAGTCAGGGTTCTCTAGAGTCACAGAACTTATGAGTAGGCTCTATATAGTAAGGGAATTTGTTGATGACTTACAGTCTATAGTCAACTATTCAACAAGGGTCAGCAGCAGCTGTGAATGGAAGTCCAAGGATCTAGCAGTTGCTCAGTCCCATAAGGCAAGCAGGTGAAAAAAAGTGAGTGAATAATACTTCTTCCATTGTCCTTATGTAGGGCTCCAGAAGAAGGTGTGGCCAAGATTAAAGGTATGTGCCACCACACCTGGTATTAGGTATTTTCTTCATTTACATTTCAAATGCTTTCCCGAAATTCCCCAATACCCTCCCCCCTCCCTGCTCCACTACCCACCCACTCCCACTTCTTGGCCCTGGTGTTTCCCTGTACTGGGGCATATAAAGTTTACAAGACCAAGGGGCCTCTTTTCCCAATGGTGGCCAACTAGGCCATCTTTTGATACATAAGCAGCTAGAGACACAAGCTCTGGGGGTACTGGTTAGTACATATTGTTGTTCCAACTATAGGGTTGCAGACCCCTTCAGCTCCTTGGGTACTTTCTCTAGCTCCTCCATTGGGTGCACTGTGTTCCATCCAATAGCTGACTGTGAGCATCCACTTCTGTGTTTGCCAGGCACTGGCATAGCCTCACAAGAGACAGCTATATTAGGGTCCTTTCAGCAAAATCTTACTGGTGTATATGATCATCTCCTTAGATGCTGAGAACACATTTGACAAAATCCAACACCCCTTCATGATAAAAGTCTTGGAAAGATTAGGAATTCAAGGCCCATACTTAAACATAATAAAAGCAATCTACAGCAAACCAGTAGCCAACATCAAAGTAAATGGAGAGAAGCTGGAAGCAATCCCACTAAAATCACGGACCAGACAAGGCTTCCCACTTTCTCCTTACCTATTCAATATAGTACTTGAAGTCCTAGCCAGAAAATTAGACAACAAAAGGAGGTCAAGGGGATACAAATTGGAAAGAAAGAAGTCAAAATATCACTATTTGCAGATGATATGATAGTATATATAAGTGACCCTAAAATTTCCACCAGAGAACTCCTAAACCTGATAAACAGCTTCAGTGAAGTAGCTGGATATATGATTAATTCAAACAAATCAATGGCCTTTCTGTACACAAAGAATAAACAGGCTGAGAAAGAAATTAGGGAAACAACATCTTTCACAATAGTCACAAATAATATAAAATACCTTGGTGTGACTCTAACTAAGGAAGAGAAAGATCTGTATGATAAGAACTTCAAGTCTTTGAAGAAAGAAATTAAAGAAGATCTCAGAAGATGGAATGATCTCCCATGCTCATGGATTGGCAGGATCAATATAGTGAAAATGGCTATCTTGGGGAAAGTAATCTACAGATTCAATACAAGCCCCATCAAAATTCCAGCTCAATTCTTCCACGAATTAGAAAGGGCAATTTGCAAATTCATCTGGAATAACAAAAAACCTAGTACAGCAAATATTCTTCTCAATGATAAAAGAATCTCTAGTGAAATCACAATGTGTGACCTAAAGCTGTACTACAGAGCAATTGTGATTAAAAAAAAAACTTCATGGTATTGGTATAGTGACAGACAGGTATACCAATGGAATAGAATTGAAGACCCAGAAATGAATCCACACACCTATGGTCACTAGATCTTTGACAAGAGAGCTAAAACGAACCACTGGAAAAAGACAGCATTTTCAACAAATGGTGCTGGCACAACTGGTGGTTATCATGTAGAAGAATGTGAATTGATCCATTCTTATCTCCTTGTAGTATGGTCACATCTCTGTGTCTTAATCTCCTGGGATTCATAGACAACATGCCTCAAGATCTCCATGCCAAGATCCAGGTCAGAAACATATGTCTCCCAGCCTCCAGATTAGTATCACAGGTGAGCCTTCCAATTCTAAACTGTAGTTCATTTCAGATATACTCAAGTTGACAACCAGAAATAGCTACTTCAATAAGCATAGGTGAAAATTTCAAAACTTTATCTTTAATAAAATTAAATATCTGATACTATTACAGTAATGTTTTACACTGCTATCAGGTCACTGAGTAACTCATTCTTTTCATTCACATCATTTTTATCATCTAATAAAATTCTGTTATTTATGCTCTTATTTTACTAAAAATCTGGAAACCATTGTTGTTTATTGTCTATTTTCTTATTGAAGGAACTTATTGCTATAAAATTTAGTTAATTCCGTCCCATTAATTTTGCAATGAGTAGTTACTATTTTCAAAATTATTCAAGTTCAGAAGCTCACTCCATTTGTAATATCTTCAATAAGCCACTGTTCATTCTTTAACATGTTATTTAATTTACATGTGTTTTAATATTTGTCATTGAAAATAGCATTTTAGATATAATACATTCTGATTATGGTTTGTCCTCCCTGAATTTCTCCCAAATCCTCCGCACTTCCTTGCCTACTCAAATCCATGCACTCTTTCTATCTTACAAAGACAAATATTAAGTAATAATAATGAAGCAAAATTATTTAGAAGAAAAACAAAAACAGAATAGGACAAAAACTAATAAACATTAGAAAAGGACTCAAAAAAATGTTTAAGAAACACATAGACACAGAAACACTCTTTTAAATATTCTTATAGTTGATGTTCTTATTTTATTTTATTTTATTTTATTTTATTTCATAATTTAAACACTGATACAGATTTACCAGGACTTTCTGTATTTGTCAAGACGTGCTATACAGTTGAACATGTAGTCTATTCTGTAAATAAGAATTCTACTCATAGGCTAATAAGAATGTGTAGTTTTCATCTTTTTTCATGAACTATTCTGTAAACATATGTGAATCCATTCTCTATATAATATAGCTTAATGTCTTTATTTATGTATGTCTTTTTTTCTATTGATAAAGCATAGAGCTATAGGTGTCAATGATTGCTATCTATATCCCCCCTTTCCTATTAATTTTCCCCTATTTATTAAAAACAAATCATAAAATATATATATAAGATAAACCAAAACCATTTCATCAAATTTGAACAAGACAAAAGAACAGAAGGGAAATGCCTCAAGGGAAGGCACAAAGGTCAGAGACCCATCCAAGAGTCCTATAACAGTATTAAACTGAGAGGCATAATATATATGCAGAGGATCTCCTATAGAATGTTGTACATTCTGTTCTTGTCACTTTCAGTCTCTGTGAGTTCATATGAGCTCAGTGGACTTAGAGGCCTTTGTTTTCCTGGTATTCTTTTCTTCTTAAAGCCCCCATACTCTTTACTTTTACTCTTCCATGGGGTTCCCTGAACTCAGAGGGAAGAGATTTGATGTGCACAATCCACTTAGAGCTGTGTGTTCCAAATCTGTCTCTAAGGAATATATACAAAGCGTGCTCATTCTACCAGGAGAATGTTTGCTCAATTATGTGCACTGTGGTTTTATTCAACCTAAGATTCCTTCACCAAAAGAATGGACAAAAAAAAAACAAAAACAAAAAAACAAAAAAAACCTATGTGGTACATTTACACAATGGAGTATTACTCAGCTGTTAAAAAAAAAAAAAAGGGACATCATGAAATCTGCCAGGAAATATATGGAACCAGAAAAAAATCATCCTGAGTGAAGTAACCCAGGCCACAAAAAGAAAATATGATATACATTTTCTTATATTAGAATGTTAGCCATTAAATGGATGATAAGATGTCTATAGACCCATAGAAATTAGACATAGGGAAAGGGGCTAGGGGAAGAATGAAATGCTGTAGATTTTAAAGATGTACTGGGGCCAGTGAGAGGGTCAGGAACAGGAGGATCAGGTGGGGACTGGAGGGGAAATGGGATTGAAGGAGGAAATGCTGCAAGATGCAGCTAGAATTGAGTGGTATTTGAGAGGCCATAAAGAAACCTATGTAATACAAAGTAAACTTCTTCTTAAAATAAAATTTAAAAAATCCTAAAAAAGTTTCCAAATAATGAGAAAGTGACACAATGCTTGTGAAAATAACAAACCAATATCTAACTTGACCTAAGGCCCACTCCACTAGCTGGAAACCATATCCAACACTGACCAGGTGGCAGAGAACCAGAGACTAGACATCCCATGAAACCAAATACTACTAGTCTAAAAAGATGTTTTAAAAATAACAATAAAGTGACCCTAAGATATTCTGCTATACTCATAGATTGGTGTCTTATTGAGACATAATCAGAGAGGTTTCCTCATATAGCAGATGGGAACAAAGAGCTTCATAGATAAACATTATGCAAAGAGACCTATCTTTCCCTTCTTATGTAGCAAAACTTATTATGGAATTGTAATGCCATATATTCACAGTGATTTGCTCTGTATGAATTGATCTGTTATTGTTATAAGGCAATCATTTTCATCTATTTTAAAATATAGAAACTCTAATTGGTTTAATTCAAAACGTTGTATATTAATCTATAAAGTTATATTCTGTGATGGACAAAAGACAGCAGGAAAAGACAGCCTTCTTAATACACTGAATAAAGCTCATATGACATCAAAGAAACTGCAGAAGCAAGCAGAGATTCTTAAAACTTTCACTATTTTAGAAAAGAAAGAGCTTGGTTTTACAAATTCCATACTGTTTTCCTTATTGTTCTGCTTTGGTAAGTCTGATGACACAACATACAATGAGAGATTTGAGATTAGTAGATTCCAAATCTATATAATTCATACCTACTTAGAAATGAGTGCATTGAACATATCTTCCTTTTCCATTCACATACATCAAACCTTGAATTCAAATTCTCTCCTAAAGGTTATTTATTCTTTTAGCTTAATTGTTATCTTTTCCTTTTTCCGCTGCTCATTATTGAAACAAGAGAAAAAACATCTTTAGTATCTTCCTGTGTTTTTTGACATGCCTGTTACAGACAATAATTTCTAGTCATCAAAAATCCTATTATTTGATAAATATCTCATTTCAGTTTTATTATTCCATTTCACATCACCCAACGGGTACTTTTCTGAAATCTCATGAGTTCATGTATCTTTTTTTTAACTATTTTGGAATTATTCATATCAGCCTATTCTCATTCTATTTCTAAAAGATTTGCATACAATCCAAACTTTACAATTGGGCAGAGATGAGACTATACTAATTTGACACAGATGAGATGAAGATATCAGGATTTAGAAAACAGTTCTGCATGCTCAAGTGTTAAAAAATATCCTCCAGAAAATGCAGTTTTTGATAAAAATGAGTAGGCATGAAACTCCTTACAAGAAACACATGACACAAATCTACTTCCATTTCCAGAGGAAGTCTAAGCACTGAAACTAAAAGGAAGTCGTGGCTAGTGAAGTCCTGACTCCATTGACAAAACTCCCTATCATGGAGATGCACGTGCCCTTTATTTTCCCTTAGAGACACTAAATACTATAATCACAATGTGGACGTCTGCCATGTAATTTTATTTTGCTTTTCATGCTGCTTATTGGAAAATATATAATTATTTAATTTATTTCTTAATTTTAATAAATAAACCAACATTAAGATCTGTAAATGCTACATTTTGAATTTTGTCCATAAGAAGTTGTGCTCAGATATTCAACCCTGCTTTGTAACCTTATTTGAAAACAGGGATTTTGTTCTGTTTTTGATTGTTTTTTTTTGTTTACTGCTTTCTTCATTTCTTCATGAGCAAAAGCATGATCACAGAATAGTACACAGACATACTCAGAAAGGATGCCAGCTGATGCCATGGGCAGGTATTGGGTTTATGAGTGTACAAGTTAAGAACAATGGCGATGGTTGACCATTGCCAGCAACTAAATCCCAAACAAAATACCTCAGAAGGATCCAATCTGACCATACTTTAATTTCATACTTCTAGCTTATAGAATTAAGAAAGAATACAATTTTTATTTGATTAAACCATTGTTAAAGCACCCAGATTATTTCCTCTGATTCAGTAGTCAGAGGAAACAATTTATCTACATATAAACTAAAATTAACAATTTTTATATAAGTGTTAGTTTTAATCCTTTTTCTTGTCATTCATGGGTCTGGTTTAGTATGTAATAGATCTTACTGGTAGTTTTCATATATATACACATGCATATATGTATATATGTGTATTAAAACTGTCATATATATATATATATATATATATATATATATATATATATACACATATCAGTTTTAGGAACTTAAAAAAAAACTCATTGAAATCTTCATTGTCTCTAATATCCATTTAAAGGGTTTCACCTTGTTCATGAGCAGTGACTGCTGTCAACTGCCTTCATAAGCCATGTGTCATGTGTCAAAAGCTTGAAATTTTAATTCCTCCTTAAGAACTCAGCTGTGATTATCTATTACTGGGGCTGGTTTCTTACACAACAGTGATTGCATGTGTGTATGTGAGTGCACATATGTCCTGTAGAAGCAACCAAGGTGTGAAAACATTCAGATTTTGTTCATTCTAATACTTCAGGTGTTAATAATTCAAATTCTGTTTTCTGTGAGAAAATACTTAAATATATTATCAATAAAATGTAAAGGGACAAGGCCAATCAATCTAGTGGGAGAATCTAAATCCTTCCAGGGATCTAAATCCATAAAAAAGAGTACCAGTTGATAGGTAACAGCAGGGGATTAAAGACTGAAGCAGTTTACTGCAGGCTATGAATGACTTGACCCCTTCATCCATCTGTCTTTTCAAATGAGAATGTTATGCTAATTAGCTGCGTAAATTGTTTCCTGATGACATTAATTTGGTGCCTTTTTGTCATTCTAGACTTTGACTTTCACTGTGATAAAAATATACTAAGGGCCATTTCCAATTTAGATGTTTCTGATCCTGATGAATTTCAACACAGAAGCAGTGTGTTGAGGAAGGTGCCCAAATAGCAAGACTAACTCATCCTGTACGTCTGCACAGCGGACTTTGGCTTTCATATAATCTTTCCCTTTAGCCTCTAAAGCAGCACATTAACACACTTGAAATGCTGCAACATAATTCACAGAGAACTTTTGGCGAATAAAATTTTCATTGCCCTATTTTCTTTGGAGAAAATCAAGACTTGAATACTAACATGGATAAGTAATGGAACAGATAGCTGCGGTATGAAATCTTATTAGTAAACAAGAGCTGCATCTGAGAAAATATTGTCATTAAAAGCTATGTAGTAGTTAATTGAGTTTGATATGAAATTTAGTGCTGGAAAGTTAATGACTAATACAGCTATTTCACAGAGCTTGGTTACTGCAGGCTCCATAATGATCTCCTTTTGCTTCGGAGCAACAATGAAATTAACCTCTCTTTTGTCCTGCAGGTGTTATGTTCTGATAATGCATATCCTTTACAAGTTTGGGAAAATTATTTGCTTTGCATATAAATTAACACCGAAGCTGAATCAATATTAGGATAATGAAAATGTAGAAAACATTTCTATTCCAAGGAATTGGAGATTTTTAATAAAATACATCAAATCCTGCATACTATTTTAGGAATATGGATTAAAATATATATAATCCTCAAAAGAAAAAAGAAACAAAGAGGAACTAAAATGAGAGAAGGAATTATGCATCTGTGTGTGTGTGAGAGAGAGAGAGAGAGTAAGAGAGAGAGAGAGACAGACAAATGGACAGTCAGACAGAGATAGACAGAGACAGAGAGACAGAGACAAAGAGATTGTGAGTATTGTGTGATAGAGGGGAAGGGGAAACTATTTTAGAGAATACAAAATCATTTTATTATGTTTTCATTAGGAAGGAAAAAAGCTAAGAACCAACACATCTGTTTTTCATATAAAAATAGTTAAAATACTGTGTTACAAATTCTTCTTGGTTGTTTGTTTTTTTCCCTCCATTTCTCTCAGCTCTCCACCTCTCCAACACACATTCCCTCTCCCCCAGATCCAGCCCCTATCAATTTCCTTTTCAGAAAAGAGCAGGTCACCAAAGGACAACAACAAATCTCCAAGAGACAACAGCCAAACAGAACAAAACAAGATACAATAAGACAAGCCAAAAGCCCTCATATTCAAACAGGATAAGGGGATCCAATAGGAAGGAAACAGTTCAATGAGCAGGCCAAAGAATCAGAGATAATCTCACAAAAACACCAAGCAAATAGTTATAGCATATACTCCGAGGACTTGAACACTACCACCACCACCAACAACAATAAAATCAGTGAAATCATTTCTAATGATATTCTACCTGCCCAGTCATCATCAGAGTGGTTTATCCTGAGAACAAGAGCAGAGACCCTCACCCAGGCATTAGGCAGAAAGTCTAAACTGGATGCCTCCAACCAGCCTCTCCCTTCAGAGATCTAGAGGTCTTGGAATCCAGCTGAAGACAAGAAAGATAGACAACAAATCATAGGGTTGGAGTTCAGGCCTCAGAATCTGCTCTGCCACCAGGCCTGAGGCAGCGTCAGCAGCAGTTTCCAGACTTCCTCAGCAACAGTTTCCAGACCTCCCCAGCAAGTCTTCAGCCCCTAAACTCCAGTAATGGAATGCCTATAGAGATGGACCCAAGAGATTACCATAGAGGTCACTTACCCCAGAATGCTCTAATATGCTTTAAATTAGGCCTGCAAGCTCACTTGGTTGTCTCACTATTCTGGTAATAGGAGAACCCAGCATACTGGACTTCTGTAGAATAAAATAGTTTTGCATTTACATACTATTTCAGTCTAGGGTATCATTCTTCAGTGAGCCATGGAACGTTTAAAAGATTTTTACTTTATTAGATTTGTATTGTTCAACTCTACTTATAACTACTTCAAACTACCATACATTAAGTTATTCAGTAAAGACCTGAAATTCCCTCAGAGCAATAGATTGCTACATTTTTATTAGAAGTAATTTTTTCTGTTGTGCTAGAGACATATTTTCTTCCTATATATATCTCCACATTTTTCATGTGTTTCCATTCATTGAAATATTTATTTGTACTATCATCTTAAATATGATTTTTATTAACATTATAGTTACACTTGAGTTGATTATAATTCTTTTCAAAATTTAGAGTAAATTTTTGTTATTACCTACTCAATATTTGATCATATATTCTGATACTTGAACTTTTGTGACTAAATAAAGGAAAATGAGGGCATTCTCTGATCCTATATATTTAAACAATGTTTTTAATAATGTATATTTTGTTAATAACAATTTGGTGATGATTAAGAAGAAAGTAAGTAGAAAGTATATGATCAGGCAATCAAGTGACAAATTTAGTACTTCATGTTTTCTTCTGTTTATCTGCTTATGAAAATATTCTTACTTTGTCCAATACAAAATATTTATTATTTTCCTCGCTGATCAGATAAACTTTGCACTGGAAAATCTTTGATATTACTACTGATATTGACTGAATGTTGATTTTGGTTTCTAAATTCTAAAAGCAAATTAGATTCTAAAATATAATAATTAATAATTTATAGAATACCCAGTTCCAAAACAAAGTCTATAATGCTATAGACAATAATAAGCACACATTAAAATAACTGGGCACTGTGCCTAGAAAATCAGCCAAGTGCACACAATAGGCAAAAAATATCTGGCGCGTGTGTGAAAAGAAACAAGAAAGGCAAAACAGTGCATGAAAGACTTCCAACTGGACTATCTGGGGAGTCAACAGACTTCTAAACTTCCCATAGAAACAAAAAAAATATTTTGAACTCATTTCCCCTGGGTCTACTAGCTGCCTTACAATGCGTGAGGGATGTGAACTTCAACAGTAGAGGTTGAAGCAAGTTGAATATTGTGTAAAATTTCAAAATCACATAAGGAATTTTCCATTTTGAGAGCTAACTTATGAAAAAATCAAAGACTAAAATACATTATATGCTCATAAAGTTTTTTCTTTATTGGTATAACTTAAACTAACAATTTTTCCCTCAGAATTTAGTAAATTTATAGTGCTTAATTGTAGATGTACAGTTATGACAGGGAGACAGTGAGTCTCAGCAGTGTCTTTTCCTATAGAGCAACACCGGGCCTTTTATAGGCCAGACTCTCCTTGCAAACTAAAACAACAAAAATAATTAAATAAATAAAAATCTCCTGAAAAGAAATACATTGGTGGATCTTACTAAAGTGTTCCTAGAAGGTTCAATTAGAGCAGATTTCACAGGTGGCTGGGCCGGCTGGAGAGCACTAAAAATAACCAAAGTACACACATATACACAATACATGTTTCTGCATGTACTCTCCTCCATAAAGGGACGGGTGTTCTTCAACATCCTGAGATTTGACTATTAACAGCTGACTCTTTGCTAGCATTTTTCAGATTATAATTACATTTTCCCCTTCACTTTTCTCCCTCTAACATCTCCCATGCACTCCCCTAACTATCATTTAAATTAATGGTATTTTCTTTAATTGCTGATTATATATATATATAATATATATATATATATTATCTTGGGGGAAGAGACCATTGCTCTTAATCTCAGCATTCTGGAAATTCCTGGAACTTTTTGTCTATGGTTGAGACCTCCTTAGCTATTCCACATCTATATTATCATGATGTCGTCCTTCTTCAGGTCCTATATAAGCAGTTATGATTGTGAGACATCATGGGTGTAACATCTCTGACATTTCTAAGCAGCGATTTTTCAAAGCAAACTTCTTGTTCTGGCTCTTGTAATCTTTTATCCCCATCTAATTCAATGATCCCTATACTTTATGTGTAGGAGGTATATCATAGATATATAAGTGTGGTAATTACCAGCATTGAAAATATTTTACACACACACACACACACACACACACAAACTCTCTCTCTCTCTCTGTCTCTCTCTCTCTCTGTCTCTGTCTCTGTCTCTGTCTCTCTATCTATCTATCTATCTATCTATCTATCTATATATATATATATATATAGAGAGAGAGAGAGAGAGAACATGAAGATTCTGACATATTCAGGTCCTGCCCTGGACATACTTGGTCATACGGCCCAACTGCAGGACTACCTTTACTGAGCAACACCAAGATTTCCAAGCTGTAGAATGGTTTGTTTACTAAATTCACTCTCCTTGAAAGACTTCTGTGATCAGTTCTGTCTCCTGAAATATTGCTGATATCCATGATTTGCAGTGCTACCAGAAGTCATATTGAATTCTATGTGTCATGCTCCATCTGGAGGCTGTGTTGATGCCTGTGGCCCATGCTGACACACACACAAAAAAAACAAAACAAAAAACAAAACAAACAAACAAGCAAGCAAACAAAACATGTTTCTCATCCCTTGGACCTCACCAAGGGCCTTAGGCATGATAAGGATGTTTGTAGATGAAAGCATGTACTAGGAAAAGAGTTAAGGCATGCTGGCTCTAGCAGATAGAAAAGGAGTGCTATACCCAGTGATAAGTGTCCTCTTCATTATAAATCAAAACTGAAGAAAAGAGGCCACCTGAAGCCGAAGCAGTATGTATGTATATAATTGTGTAAATAAACAAAGTGAGAACTAGATTACAAGATTTGAGAAATACAGTCCAAATTCAAAAAGCTTATTCTGTATTCTGCTTTGATAAGAAACGGCCAAATAATAACTAAATATATGATTCATTTTAAGAGACTCTTTTACAGCTCATTATTCATTCAGAGCCTCTTCTTACTTCTTTCACTTTAGATCATGCTTGCCTAACCCACTTTCTTTTACACAAACACACACACACACACACACACACACACACACAGACATTCAGACAGACAGACAGACAGACATTCAGACAGACAAACAAATAAAGAGACACTATGTCTCTGTCTATGGTATAAGAAAAAGTGATGATGTAAAGTCTACTTGTAGCAAATAAGGTGAAATGGATATGAAGCAGTTTAATAATCAGTCCTGGTCTTTTCTTTTTTCCTAGTACAATTATCTCTGAAGATTCATTAATAACTGGTCATCTATTTTAATGAGCATATGAATTATATGTTCCATAAAAAGGAGAAGAAAATAATTGATAGTTTACTTAATATACATATATGTCTCAAAGATTGGTAGAAAATGTTTCCAACATATTTATCATGTGACCTCCAGTAGAATATTGCTATTTTGGTTCTTAATTTTACTTTCCTGTGTGTTTGCTTTTGAACCTCATTTTCATTTTCTATCCCTTTGTGTTTCCACCTTAAAACATAAGCACCAGAAACACCAAGGGGACACTAAAGGCTCCTGGATTCAAACCTGTTGCTACTTCTAATTTTTCTTTGTCCTCTATTGCTTTATTTTCAATAAACATTATACTTTTGATTTTAATAACCATTTTTAATGTTAAAATCAATTTAATGCTATTTTTACATAAGACAGAAAAAAAATAAAGCATTTTGTGACCAAAACTAACCACATGCAAACAAGCAGACAAAAAAAGAATTCAAGTAGGATAATGCTGCAACCCTTTTTCTTTTATCCCCTGCAGTCTTTTACTCTGATGGTGTTTGCTATTCCTAAGTTCAGCGTCCTGCAGCAAGCACTGCCAGCAATACAGAATACTTTCAATTAATAGTTCCCTACTTCTCTGGTCGCTAAGCAACTGACCTATGGTGGGGAATTCGTAATGATACATAGACACCTTAGAGTGGTAGGAAGTATAGACTTCATTGGTTTCATTTGCTGCTTTGTGTTGGTCCTACAACATTTAAGTATATAGCACTATTTGATATTAGTTTTTATAGTAAACTAAAAGGTTAAAATAAACTCTAAAAAAGGAAGAAAAAGATGGCACCAGATGCCATGTTTACAGCTCTTTTGTGTTATTTTGTTTATAAAAGAGCAATCTGGTTAATATTATATTAAAGACATATATCAAAGCAGCAGTGAAATTAATATTCAGAATAAGCAGAAATTGTAAAGGACCGAACAAAAATGCCTTAAAATGGGGAAATTAAACATGAAAATATACATGTGAAAACTACAAATGAAGATAATTGTACCAGAAATAATTGTGGTTATTTAGTGAAGCATCTTCGTATATGTTAACGTGGGAAAGAAAATATCAGCTCAATCAGCAGCAAGTTTGTCACCTGAACCTGCTCCCTCTACTCCATTCATCTACTGCACTGTGTTGTTTACATTCTATTTGTGTTCAATAGAGTGAAAAGACTGAATCTCTTATAGAACTGCTTAGACAGACACTCCTCTATGTGTATTCCATGTACTTTGTCTATTATGTACATTGAATTTTCTAAGGTTATTAAGATCAATAAATAATAACCCCTTATATAGTTTACAATTTGACATGTTTGAAACTGAATAACATATGATTGGTTGAACTATATATTTGTACAGTGGAGATGCAAATGCAGTTCAAATACTACTGGTAGACTGTAACTCAAATATACATTGAAAAATCTGAAAAATTAACTAAACTCCTATGTACCACCATGCATCCCTGTTATGCAATGAAATATTTGAGAATTTGAATATACTGTCCAGTAATATTTAGGAATTGATTTTTTAGGCATTAAATTCCTTTCATACTGTACATTAAATGTTTTTGTCTAAAAAAACCTATGGACACTGTAAGTTATTTAAGTATATTTCATTGATTGTAATGTTAGGGCAGAGATTTTTGTGTGTGTGTGTAAAAATATGTTGTAATGAATGATACATAGCTAGCATACATGTGCATGTGTATGTACCTGCTTCTCTCCTCAACACACACACACAAAGAGAGAGAGAGAGAGAAAAAAACAGACAGAGCCAGACAGAGAAACAAAGAGAGGCACACACACACACACACACACACACACACAGAGAGAGAGAGAGAGAGAGAGAGAGAGAGAGAGAGAGAGAGAGAGAGAGAGAGAGAGAGAGAGATGATACTCTCCATTAAAGCCTATATGCTATCAGAGGTATCTTGGACTTACTGTAACATCAATACTAACAAAATATCCCTCTCCTTCTTTACTACCTTCAGATGACACAACACAACAGAACACAACAGAACACAGCACAAAAGCAAACAAAAACCTTGAAAGCAACGAAGAAAACAATTCTCCTTACAGAAGAAAAACAATTTGAATGACAGATATTTTTCATCAGAAACAAAGAGGCTATTAGAAAGAGACACTTTTTTCAAGTACCAGAAGATAAGAACTAGCAATTCAGAGCTGTTCAGCAAACAAAAACTACTTCAAGAGTCAAAAGAAATCAAAGACTTTAGAATGTGAAGTGGCAACGTGGGCTTTTAGTCCTACCTCCCCAAATGCTATACTTCAAATACTTGCTATGATAGAATAGTCTCACAAAATAAATTTAGAAAATTTAGAAAAAAGAAAAAGTTTATTTGGGTCATATAAATTTCAGGGCAGAAACTCAAGTAGAATCTGAATCAAAAACCAGGAAGAACTCTGCTTGGAGTTTGTTTACAGGTTTCTGCATAGCTCTTTCTTCTAGAGTAAAGGAACACCTGCCTTGGGAAATGACAGCCACAGAAGATTATACCTTCCTGCCTTAATTACTGATCAAGACAGCACCACACAGACTTGCTGCAGGGCATTCTGGTGGTAACTTTCTTCTCAGCTGACTCAAACATTGTCAAGTTGACAACTTAAGCTAATCTTGACAATAGCTTTTCTTGCCATTAATAGAAACTGTGTACAAACATCTTAAAACATCAGAAAGGAACAGAAAGTAAAAAGAAACATGAGTACATACACTAAATTTTATCAAATAAGCCAAAACTATATACCAGAAAAAGTTATCTTCAACAAATGATGCTGATCTTGCTAGATTTCTACATGAAGAAAACTCAAGTCCAAGGGAATCAAAAACCTCAAAATAAAACCAAATACACTAAATCTAATAGAAGAGAAAGCAGTGAATCGCCTTCAATGAAGTATAGGAAACAACATTCTGAATAGAAAACCAATAACCCACGCAGTAAGTTCAACAGTTAATCAATGGGACTCCTGAAACTGAAAAGCTTCTGTAACATAAAGGACACCATCAATAGAACAAAACAGCAGCATATAGAATGGGAAAAGATCTTGACAACCCTACATCTGACAGAGGACTAGTATTCAGAGTTTTCAAACATCCATTGACTCAGAAAACCTTTTACCCAAAATTTGTCCTACCTATAAGAAGTGCAGAAACAAAGATGAAGCAGAGACTGAGGGAATGGCCAAACAATGACCCAATTAACTTGAGACCCACTCCACAGGCAAGAACCAATCCCAGCCACTATAAATGATACTCCATTATGCTTTCAGACAGTAGCTTCATATGGCTATTCTCTGAATGGCTCCACCAGCAGCTGACTGAAAGAGATGCAGAAACCCGTAGTCAAACATTTGATGGTTACTGTTCGCCTGACTGAGATGCCTTGACTGGAGAGCATGTGCTGAATCCTGCAGTGACTTCAGGGTGCACCATGATGGGTTGGTACCTGGGGTGGCCAGCACCTCCCCTTTCTTGATGAGAAAAAGAGGAAGGCTGAGAGGGAGAGTCTGTCTGAAGGCAGGCTGGGAAGATAGGAAAGGATGTAAACTGAATAAGTAAATTAATTAATGGAAAAAGAGAAATTTTGCTGGTTTAGTAAATTACCAGTTGTAGATTCCCCTCGAATAACCAAGAAATCACAAGCCTTGAATACTATGTGTTTCATGTTTTATAAAATTATAATCATTTCGAAATTGAAAGGTAAACTTATTTAAGAGAAATATACTGAAAATCTAAGTTTCTTATTAAGAGTAGACTAACAAGATCCTGTATCAAAAGAAAATAATAAAGATTTTTTATTATGTAAAGATTGTAAACACCAAAAGGAGGATTTAACATTTTCAATTCATTAATTTCAATGATGAAAGAAGATAGGACATATGATAATATCATGTTGGATGTTTTATAAAGCCTTAATAGTACAGGATTAATAAATGCTATATTTAGAAAAGCAAGTAACCCAAAGTAAACGATCAATCTTCATAATTAGTTAATTTCCACAAAATAGGTAAATATTCTATTTAACATTCAATTTTCATAGATACATAAAACCATATTTATACATGTGACATGAAAACAGAAGGGGCAGAAAGAGAAAGGACAAAACTAGTGGGAAAGGGAAAGGAAGGGTGCCAAATGAAGGGAATTGGAACCAGGGATAAATGCGCTCAAGAACATTGTGCCACTGAAAGAGATTATATGAAACACAATATTATATGCAATAAGGATATGTCAATAAAATATGTTTAAAACCTATAGTTTAAGAAAGGCAATTTTTACTGCAATTCTAAATTTTAATTTCTCTTTTAAAATTGTTATGATGCTACATAAGTTAGCTCATTGCTTACCCAGGAAAGGATTGTAGATAGGTCAGAATAATTGTCAATTTTGTCAATCTTGGGCATTTTCTGCGCTAGCGCCCTAGGAGCTGAACTATTATTTGGGCTTAGAACTCCAAACCCAACCTGAAGGCTGACAACACTCTATTGTTTGAATCTTGATTCTGGCCTCTTAAATTGGAGGATCTTTGCTCTGGGCTTTAACCACTTGTAGCCCTAGCTCTTGCAAGTGACTGTGATCTATCAGCTTTGAGTAGCCCTAAGTACAACAGCAGGGAACATCGAGTGATAGCAGACTGTACCTGACAGGGCATCTGCTTTCCAAAGGTCTCTATGCTAGGACCTCTGTCCTAGCATGACAAGTATAATGACACTTGGATCTAGGTGTTCTGATGCCTGTCACCTTTAGGGCTTGAGAAATCCTAGAAATACGACCTATTGTTTCTTTTCAGGATTTTACAATTCTCTCTTTTATTTCCCTCCCTCTTCCTTTTATTCCCATCTATACTGGCAAAGAAAGCTTTTTTTTTTTTAATTAGGTATTTTCCTCCTGTACATTTCCAATGCTATCCCAAAAGTCCCCCATACCTACCCCCCCCAATCCCCTACCCACCCACTCCCCCTTTTTGGCCCTGGAGTTCCCCTGTACTGGGGCATATAAAGTTTGCAAGTCCAAAGGGCCTCTCTTTCCAGTGATGGCTGACTCGGCCATCTTTTGATACATATGCAGCTAGAGATAAGAGCTCCGGGGTACTGGTTAGTTCATATTGTTGTTCCACATATAGGGTTGCAGATCTCTTTAGCTCCTTGGGTACTTTCTCTTGCTCCTCCATTGGGGGCCCTGTGACCCATCCACTAGCTGACTGTGAGCATCCACTTCTGTGTTTGCTAGGCCCCGACATAGTCTCACAAGAGACAGCTATATCTGGGTCCTTACAGCAAAACCTTGCTAGTGTATGCAATGGTGTCAGCGTTTGGAAGCTGATTATGGGATGGATCCCTGGATATGGCAATCACTAGATGGTCCATCCTTTCGTCACAGCTCCAACTTTTGTCTCTGCAATTCCTTCCATGGGTGTTTTGTTCTCATTTCTAGGAAGGAGCAAAGTGTTCACACTTTGGTCTTCGTTCTTGAGTTTCATGGGTTTAGCAAATTGTATCTTATATCTTGTGTATCCTAATTTTCTAGACTAATATCCACTTATCAGTGAGTATATATTGTGAGAGTTCCTTTGTGATTGGGTTACCTCACTCAGGATGATGCCCTCCAGGTCCATCCATTTGCCAAGAATTTCATAAATTCATTCTTTTTAATAGCTAAGCAGTACTCCATTGTGTAAATGTACCACATTTTCTGTATCCATTCCTCTGTTGAGGGGTATCTGGGTTCTTTCCAGCTTCTGGCTATTATAAATAAGGCTGCTATGAACATAGTAGAACATGTGTCCTTCTTACCGGTTGGGACATCTTCTGGATATATGCCCAGGAGAGGCATTACGGGATCCTCCGGTAGTACTATGTCCAATTTTCTGAGGAACTGCCAGACTGATTTCCAGAGTGGTTGTACAAGCTTGCAATCCCACCAACAATGGAGGAGTGTTCCTCTTTCTCCACATCCTTGCCAGCATCTTCTGTCTCCTAAATTTTTGATCTTAGCCATTCTGACTGCTGTGAGGTGGAATCTCAGGGTTGTTTTGATTTGCATTTCCCTGATGATTAAGAATGTTGAACATTTTTTAAGGTGCTTTTTAATGTAAGTAAAATGTTACACATAGCAAAGCACAAAGAGAAACCCTTTATAAAGCAGATGAGAACCTTTGGAAGCCAGCTAAAGCTTTGTATTTCTTGAAGGATGGAAATTTTGAGAATCTTTTAGTGGTTCTTCCTCATGTAATTTAGGGCTGTTTAGTTTGGACAAAGGTGGTGGGGGTGATAGGTTGTCAACTTTGATATAAGCTTATCCTGGTGACCTTGAATATGTAGAAACAATTCACAGGCCAACCAGGGCATTGTTTTTAGCTGCAAAGTCTTTTGCTTGAGGCTGAAGGGTGAGGTAGAAGCCATTCATTTTGGTAATTAACTGTCTTTACTATCTAGTCATGGGAGACCCTCTCATAATCGGCCTACCTATCAGTGTCTAACTCCAAGTCCTTCATTACCTCCTCTAAGAAGGCACTGTTAATGCTGTAAGTTTTTGGGAAACAGACAACTAACTGCTTCTAAGGGGGCAAGAGTGTGAAAATGAAAGCAGTTAGAGTATCTCATAGGAGAGTCAGTGTAAAAAGCCACAATGAAAGGTAACAGATGGCAAAGATCTGTAATATATCAGTCTCTTGATGACGCAGAACATTCTTGAAGCATGCTTCATGAGCAAGGAAGCATTTATAACATAACATCAGTGAAGCTGTTAGGATTACTTTTGGATAGGTACTTTGGGTATGAGCAATTATTGTGGGATTTTACAAAAGACTTCCTCATTTTTTCAATTTTTTTTAAAATTAGGTATTTTCTTCATTTACATTTCAAATTCTATCCCAAAAATCCCCCAGACCTTCCCCACCCCACTCCTCTACCCACCCACTCCCACTTCTTGGCCCTGGCATTCTCCTGTACTGAGGAATATAAAGTTTGCAAGACCAAGGGGCCTCTCTTCCCAATGATGTCCGACTAGGCCATCTTCTGATACATATGCAGCTAGAGACATGAGCTCCAGGGGTACTGGTTAGTTCATATTGTTGTTCCAAGATACAATTTGCAAAACACATGAAACTAAAGAAGAACGAAGACCAAAGTGTGGACACTTTGCCCCTTCTTAAAATTGGGAACAAAATACCCATGGAAGAAGTTAGAGACAAAGTTTGGAGTTAAGACGAAAGGATGGACCATCTAGATACTGCCATACCCGGGGATCCATCCCATAATCAGCCTCCAAACTCTGACTTCCTCATTTTTAAAGCAGCCCCTGTTCCTTGAAATTTCTGGACTTGTTCCTCTGTGAATCTATTCACCAGCCTTCTCAGTGCTCTTGTTTCTATAACCAGTATAAAAATATCTTTTATTCACCAGATGTGAATGTCATTTTGGAGGCTTACTGATGAATAATCTCACCCTTTCTAGCTCTTTCTGAATTCTGGTTGACTAGTTTAAATCATCTGTTCGCCCAAACTACTGTCTTAGCTGACTGATTCAAATTGGCTTCTCTGGGTTTTTGACTGAATTGCTCTGCTTGGCCTCAAACTAACTCTGACAATTTGTTTTAAGCTTCTGACTATTTCTCATCGTCTGTCTCATTCTATCTTCACTTGCAACCTGTTTATATTAAGCTTTCCCAGTAAAACTGCATTCTCTCTCTCTCTCTCTCTCTCTCTCTCTCTCTCTCTCTCTCTCTCTCTCTAACTCCCTCCCCACTGATACTGTAAGACACCTCTCTTTTGAGTCCTTGTGAGAGTTTAGTGTACCCTATCTTTAACTCATTCTGTCAAATCTTTCTCTCATTTATCACTTTGTGTTTGTCCCTCAATTAGATGTCACTTTCAAATATGGCTGTTTCATTTTACAAACTAACTTTAGCTTTATTTTTTAGGATTAAAGGTGTGTACTAAGGGCATCTCTGATCCCAGCCAGAGGGATTAAACGTATATCACTCCAGTCAGATCACACAGAACTTGAAAGTTTTTGGATGTGATCCCTTGCCAGAGCTGCCATGTTCCTAGACTAAGATTTCTCATCACACTACTGCAATAGCAGAAGAATTCATTGCTGCCACCTCAAATAACATTGCAATGGTTCCATTTATTACCATCATTCTGCTTTTAATTCTTATTTTTATGCTAAGAGCTTAGCTTGTTCAACTAATAATAAAGGTTAAATTTATGTAAACAAACCTCTAAAACTGTAGTGATTGATATGTCTAATCTAAGCATTTGAATGTTGAGGCAATGGCATTGCTACTAGCAGAGGAGGCTTGCTATAAAAGAGAAGATTAACCAAACAATCTGATTATATAACCAAGAATGATATGTAGTAAAGGATATATAAACTAGTTTTGAAAAGATTTTCATGCAAATTAAAAGTTTTGTTTTTCCCAATCATGGCATAATGTTTCCTATAAGTGAGGGACAACAATTGAATCCATGTATTCTCTTATAAAATGAATAATTATCCCACTCTTTGCTCCTATGAGCTAGTAAAATAAATGCTCACCCTTTGACCTGAACAGAAATGATAAAAAAATGAACATTTAGTCATTTAATAAAGTCAAAAGTGTTGATCACAGGCTATTTGAAACAGTCTTATCTGAAAAATGTAACAAGCAATGTAATTGCCATGCAGATTCCTCAAATTGAAGATTATAGAAAGCAGCTGGCACCAATTGGAAATCAGAGCTGTTGGCTCTTTGGATAACAGTACTTTTCTCAAGACATCGAGAATCTATCTACTGCTGACTAAGAAGTTCATTATCCCTTGACTTCCTTCGTTTCTCCCCTATATATTTGTCATAGTTAAGGTTTTACTGCTGTGAACAGACACCATGACCAAGGCAACTCTTATAAAAAACAACATTTAATTGGGGCTAGCTTACAGGTTCAGAGGTTCAGTCCATTATCATCAAGGTGGGAGCATGGCAGCATCCAGGCTGTCATGGCACAGGCAGAGCCGAGAGTTCTACATCTTCATTCAAAGGCTGCTAGTGGAAGACTGACTTCCAGGCAACTGGGGAGAGAGTCTTAAGCCCACACCCACAGTGACATTCCTACCAGGTCACACCTATTCCAACAAGGCCACACCTCCAAATGGTGCCACTCCCTGGTCCAAGAATATACAAACTATCACAATATTAGCACATTTGAAGGAAAATTAAACGTTGAAAGAAATTCGTACTGTAACCATTTTTATTAGTAATAACTTAAAGCTGTATTCAATAGTCCACAGACAAACCTTGATCACTGTTCCAGTACCTCAGAGAAAGTTGATTTCCTCAATCTGTCTTACATGTGTGTTAAGAACAGAACTGTAAGTGATTTTTTCAAAAGCAGGTCCCAAAATGGCAGTATTGGTTACTATGTCCTAAACAGAGACCCTCTTACCAAGTATGCGAAAGGAATGTTATTTGGTAAACAGAAGCCTAAATAATTCAGCATTTCTCAGGAATCCCATAAATCGGGTTTTTGTTTACCTGGAAAACTATTACCTCCCTTACTTATCCCAATATTGAACTACTTCAGCCAAGGAAATCTGGTTCCTGATTAATGCTGACCTCCTACATCCTCAAAGCCCACCAACTTGGTGAAGATCATATGAAACCTCCTTGCTTTCCCTGAAAGTTTCTGCTCTTTATTCTTTAGGGCAGACTGGCAGTTTGTTCCTCCAATAATCCATTCAGTAGGTACACTGTGCTTTTCTTACATGTGGTGCCAAAATCCAGGAGAGACACTTGAGCTCCTAATAAACTCTGTCCCTCCTAATTGATCTGAAATGATGATTTAACCCTTTTATGTACAGATCACTTGTTTTTGTTGGCTTCTATCATCCACCACACTTGATTACAAATATCAGGGTTCATCTGTTCAGCTGGTTCTCTCCTCTAGATGTTCTACCCACTAATCTTTCCTTGTCTAATATGCTTTTGGAGTTGCCTACTCTGTCACTCTCACTCACTACACTTGCTTGAATCCTCTGTCTAAACAGAAGTTATACCAGCATACAAGATGGCTTCTCTATGCCTTTCTGGACACTCCACTATATGCATTGAGGGGTCTATCTGTGACCTATTATATGAACCATTTCCTTTTTTTGGTATAACTGCTGTTCTTTTTTCTAGGAGGCATAGAAGAAGTGAGTTTTCTAATAAATTTTCTTTCTACACACAAAGTAGTTCAGTTTAGTGATTTCAGTTCCCGGTCACTTACATAAACATACTCAATGCAGCTATAATATGTTAAAAAATAGACCCATTTCAGTTGTCTCTGTAAGAGGAACTTCTTCATTATTCTATATCATCAAATCAAAATCTAAGAAATGTAATTTTTAATAGAGACTATTCAGTTTAGCTACTGTTTAATAGATACATTTTTAACAATTTTAATACACCTTTTACCCTCTCAAAAATTAGAAAATGTCTTCTATATATATGTAGTTTGTTCAAAACAGTGATGAAGTTGAAGGAAAATGTTTTCATTTATATTTTAGTTTGTAGAGTGACATTGTTAATAAAATATTTATATATCTACATGTTCACATCAAGACAGAATATTATCTTTAATATTATCTCTTGAAAAATGCAGTATACAGACTTTGATGTATCCTTAGCTACTCAGTGCAGATGACATACATATGATAGATGATCCTACTATGAATGTTTTGGTGTTTATAACTGGAATAAAATATTTTTGTGTATCATAATATTTGAATATGTCTACAGAAAGAGAATTCAACTTCTGCATGACTCTTAAATATGATCAATTTAGCATATTTATACTCTGAAAAAGATTATGAATCCTGATTTCTCAATAGGGTCAAATAATTTAAGTGATTTTTAAGTACATCATTATATCAAAGATACCAAAAATCATAGAACTTAGAAAAGATAACTTTGTGAGAAAATATGATGGTTATATGTTTGTAAGAATTTTTTTTTTAAGCTGCTTTCTGGCTATACTTTGTGAAACAATTTTTTGCTGTTTTTGTTTGTTTGTTTGTTTGTTTTTTCAAGACAGGGTTTCTCTGTGTAGCCTGGAACTCACTCTGTAGATCAGGCTGGTCTTGAACTCAGAAATCTGCCTGCCTCTGCCTCCCAAGTGCTGGAATTAAAGGCATGCACCACCACTGCCTATTGCAAAATAATTTTTTAAAAAGCACATAATTTTATATTAGGTTCTTTTATTATTTTATGTGTATGGATCTTTTATCCACACAGTTCTGTTCACTATTTGTGTGCCTACTGCCTGTGGAAGTCAGAAGAGTGCATATAATCACCTGGAACTAGAATTTTAGATGGTTATGAGCTTCCTAATGAGCACAGATCCATCAATCAAGCTCCCTCCAGACTGTGGCACTTAATAATTTTTTTTGGATATTGGGAATATTGCAGTTTTTGAAAGCAGGTTCTAACTTTGTAGGCCCAATGGTCAATGAACTTGCTGTGTAGACCACGATGTATTTGAGAATTTAGGGATATCTTCATTCTTCTGCTTCTCAAGTGCTGTGATTAAATGCATACCCTCAGGCCTGGACTACCTCCTCAAAACTTATAAATACTGATTTATAAGTTTTCAAACCTTTTTCTGCTACTAATTCAAATTACTTTACATATTTATAAAAACATCTAAGAAATGCAAGTATAAAAAAATAAAAGTACATAAGAAAATTCCTTCTGACACTGGCTAAATTCAATCACTATGATTTGAATATTACTAGATGTACAAATTTCCATGAAAAAAAAATAAACTATATGTCATTTCAAATAGTATGGATCTCAGCTTGTAAGGATGTTTTCTCTATCAATAAAAAGTTAGTAATTTAGGCCTGTTATTTACAAACTGTGTGTGTAACTTTTCCATCAGTTTTACATTTGAATTTGATTCTTGAATAAGTTAGGTTAAACCCTCAAGGTTGACAATATATAGATAGAGGACAGGTAGGTAACTGAGTTGTTGGCTGATAACTTTGTTTTCTGGAAAACATTGTATTTTGGTTTTCTGAAAATTCACTTTTGCTAGAGAACAATATTCTCATCTGGAGAATATACTAAGTTAAATGATGTTAGACAGCTGAGGAAAATTAAAGAGTTAAATTTAAATAAATTTAAAGCTATGCCAGAGTATTAAAATTTGGGAAGAGCCTTTTCGGGCTCCAGACATATGGGCACCTTCCTGGCCAGAGGATAGGTGTCCACCCAGCCTGGGGGGGCTTTGCCTGAGCATCGGCAGGAGACCTCTTGGTTTCAGGACTCTGCAGAGAGTAGTCTGCACAGGTAAGAGTGTGGACGACAGAAGCGAACAGCTTCTGGGACAGGCAGAAGCCACAGAGCTTCTGAGGCAGCCCCCTTTTCAGGCTTCAGACATTTGGGCACCTTCCCTGCCAGAGGAGAGGTGTCCACCCTGCCTGGGAGGACTTTGCAGGAGCACCTGGGGGAGCCTTCTTAGTTCCCAGATCCCTTCCAGACTAGTCTGTGCAGGTGAGAGTGTTGACAACAGAAGCTAACAGCTTCTGTGACAAGACAAAGCTACACAGATTCTGGGACAGGTCCTGTTTAGGGCCTTCATCTTCGTCCAGGAGGGAGGTCCTAGCGCCAGATATCTGTGTACATTCCCTGTAAGAGGAGAGCTTGCCAGCAGAGAGTGCTCTGACCACTGAACCTCAGAGGAGAGAGCTTGTCTCCCAGGTCTGCTGATAGAGGCTAATAGAATCACGATAGGAACCATCTCTAACCAGAGAAAACTATAACAACTAACTCCAGAGATTACCAGATGGTGAAAGGTAAACTTAAGAATCTTACTAACAGAAACTAAGACCAATCACCATCATCAGAACCCAGCACTCCCACCTCGCCCAATCCAGGGCACCCCAACACACCCGAAAGCTAGACCCAGAATTAAAAGCACATCTCATGATGATGGTAGAGGACATCAAGAAGGACTTTAATAACTCAGTTAAAGAAATACAGGAAAACACTGCTAAACAGGTAGAAGAGCTTAAAGAGGAAGCACAAAATACCCTTAAAGAATTGCAGGAAAACATGACCAAACAGGTGATGGAAATGAACAAAACCATCTAAGACATAAAAAAGGAAGTAGACACAATAAAGAAAACCCAAAGTGAGGCAATGCTGGAGATAGAAACCCTAGGAAAGAAATCTGGAAACATAGATGCGAGCAAAAGAAACAGAATGCAAGAGATAGAAGAGAGGATCTCAGGTGCAGAAGATTCCATAGAGAACATCGGCACAACAATCAAAGAAAATGGAAAATGAAAAAAGATCCTAGCTAAAAACATACAGGAAATCCAGGGCACAATGAGAAGACCAAAACTACAGATAATAGGAGTAGATGAGAATGAAGATTTTCAACTCAAAGGGCCAGCAAATATCTTCAACAAAATTATAGAAGAAAACATCCCAAACCTAAAGGAAGAGATGCCCATGAACATACAAGAAGCCTACAGAACTCCAAATAGACTGGATCAGAAAAGAAATTCCTCCCAACACATAATAATCAGAACAACAAATGCACTAAATAAAGATAGAATATTAAAAGCAGTAAGGGAAAAAGGTCAAGTAACTTATAAAGGCAAGCCTATCAGAATTCCACCAGATATTTCACCAGAGACTATGAAAGCCAGAAGAGCCTGGACAGATGTTATAACGACACTAAGAGAACACAAATGCCAACCCAGGCTACTATACCCATCCAAACTTTCAATTACCTTAGATGGAGAAACAAAAGTATTCCAGGACAGAACCAAATTCACACATTATCTTTCCACGAATCCAGTCCTTCAAAGGATAATAACAGAAAAAAAAAAAAAAAAAAACAATAAAAGGACAGAAACCATGTCCTAGAAAAAGCAAGAAGGTAATCCCCCAACAAACCTAAAAGAAGACAGCCACGAGAACAGAATGCCAACTTTAACAACAAAAATAATTGGAAGCAACAATTACTTTTCCTTAATATCTCTTAAAATCAATGGATTCAACTCGCCAATAAAAAGACATAGACAAACAGAATGGCTACACAAACTGGACACAACATTTTGCTGCTTACAGGAAACCCATCTCAGGGAAAAAGATAGACACTACCTCAGAATGAAAGGCTGGAAAACAATTTTCCAAGCAAATAGTCTGAAGAAACAAGCTGGAGTAGCCATTCTAATATTTAATAAAATCGACTTCCAACCCAAAGTCATAAAAAAGACAAGGAGGGGCACTTCATACTCATCAAAGGTAAAATCTTCGAAGAAGAACTCTCAATTCTGAATATCTATGTTCCAAATACAAGGGCAGACACATTCATTAAAGAAACTTTAGTAAAGCGCTAAGCACACATTGCACCTCACACGAAACCAATGGGAGACTTCAACACACCACTTTCACAAATGGACAGGTCATGGAAACAGAAACTAAACAGTGACACAGTGAAACTAAAAGAAGTTATGAAACAAATGGTTCTAACAGCTATCTACAAAACATTTTCTGCTAAAACAAAAGGATATGCTTTTTTCTCAGCACCTCATGGTACCTTCTCCAAAACTGACCACATAATTAGTCAAAAAACAAGCCTCAACATATACAAAAATATTGAAATTGTCCCATGCATCCTATCAGATCACTTTAGACTAAGACTGATCTTCAATAATAAAATAAATAATAGAAAGCCAACATTCACGTGGAAACTGAACAACACTCTTCTCAATGATACCGTGGTCAAGGAAGGAATAAAGGAAGAAATTAAAGACTTTTTGGAGTTTAATGAAAATCAAGCCACAACATACCCAAACTTGTGGGACACAATGAAAGCATTTGTAAGAGGAAAATTCATAGCTATGAGTGCCTCCAAAACAAAACTAGAGAGAGCACACATTAGGAGCTTGACCACACAACTGAAAGCTCTAGAACAAATGGAAGCAAATTTAACAAAGAGGGCTAGATGCCAGGAAATAATCAAACTTAGGGGTGGAAACAAGAACTATTCAAAGACTCAACCAAATGAGGAGCTGGTTCTTTGAGAAAATCAACAAGATAGCCAGACTCACTAGAGGACACAGGGAAAGCATCCTAATTAACAAAATCAGAAATGAAAAGGGAGACATAACAACAGATCCTGAAGAAATCCATACCACCATCAGATCCATCTACAAAAGGCTATACTCAACAATACTGAAAAACCTGGATGAAATGGACAACTTTCTAGACAGATACCAGGTACCAAAGTTAAATCAAGATCAGGTTAATGATCTAAACAGTCCTATATCCTCTAAATAATAGAATTAGTCATTAATAGTCTCCCAACCAAAAAAAAAAAAAAAAGCCCAGGACCAGATGGGTTTAGTGCAGAGTTCTATCAAACCTACAAAGAAGATCTAATCCCAGTTCTTCACAAACTATTCCACAAAATAGAAACAGAAGGTACTCTACCCAACTCATTCTATGAAGCCACAATTCCTCTGATACCTAAACCACAAAAGACCCAACAAAGATATAGAACTTCAGACCAATTTCCCTTATGAATATTGATGGAAAAATCCTCAATAATGTTCTTGCTAACCAAATCCAAGAACATATCAAAACAATCATCCATCCTAACCAAGTAAATTTCATCCAAGGGATGTAGGGATGGTTCAATAGATGGAAATCCATCAATGTAATCCAGCATATAAACAAACTCAAAGACAAAAACCACATGATCATCTCGTTAGATGCAGAGAAAACATTTGACAAAATCCAACATCCATTCATGATAAAAGTCTTGGAAAGATCAGGAATTCAAGACCCATACCTAAACATGATAAAAGCAATCTACAGCAAACCAGTAGCCAACATCAAAGTAAATGGTGAGAAGCTGGAAGCAATCCCACCAAAATCAGGGATTAGACAAAGCTGCCCACTTTCTCCCTATCTATTCAACATTGTACTTGAAGTCCTAGCCAGAGCAATTCCACAACAAAATGGGATCAAGGGGATACAAATTGGAAAGGAAGAAGTCAAAATATCACTGTTTGCAGATGATATGATAGTATATATAAGTGACCCCAAAAATTCCACCAGAGAATGCCTAAGCCTGATAAACACCTTCAATGAAGTAGCTGGATATAAAATTAACTCAAACAAGTCAATGGCCTTTCTCTACACAAAGGATAAAGAGGCTAAGAAAGAAATTAGGGAAACAACACCCTTCTCAATAGTCACAAATAATATAAAATAACTTGGTGTGACTCTAAATAAGGATGTGAAAGATCTGTAGGATAAAAACTTCAAGTCTCTGAAGAAAGAAATTAAAGAAGATCTCAGAAGATGGAAAGATCTCTCATGCTCATGGATTGGCAGGATCAACATTGTAAAAATGGCTATCTTGTCAAAAGCAATCTACAGATTCAATGCAATTCCCATCAAAATTCCAACTCAATTATTCAACGAATTAGAAAGGGCAGTCTGCAAATTCATCTATATAACAAAAAATATAGGATAGCAAAAATTCTTCTCAAGGATAAAAGAACCTTTGTTGAAATCACCATGCCTGACCTAAAGCTGTACTATAGAGCAATTGTGATAAAATCTACATGGTACTGGTATAGAGACAGACAAGTAGACCAATGAAATAGAATTGAAGACCCAAAATGAACCCACACACCTATTGTCACTTGATCTTTGACAAGGGAGCAAAAACCATGCAGTGGAAAAAAGACAGCATTATCAAGAAATGGTGCTGGCACAACTGGCAGTTATCATGTAGAAGAATTTGAATTAATCTATTTACATCTCCTTGTGCTAAGGTCAAATCTAAGTGGATTAAGGAACTCAACATAAAACCAGAGACACTGAAAGTTATAGAAGAGAAAGTAGGGAAAAGCCTTGAAGATATGGGTACAGGGGGAAACTTCCTGAATAGAACAGCAATGGCTTGTGCTGTAAGAACGAGAATCAACAAATGGGACCTCATATAATTGCAAAGCTTCTGCAAGGCAAAAGACACCGTAAATAAGACAATAAGGCCACCAACACTTTAGGAAAGGATCTTTACCTATCCTAAATCAGATAGGGGACTAATATCCAATACATATAAAGAACTCAAGAAGGTGGACTCCAGAAAATCAAATAACCCCATTAAAAAATGGGGCTCAGAGCTAAACCAAGAATTCTCACCTGAGGAATACCAAATGGCTGAGAAGCATCTGAAAAAAATGTTCAACATCTTTAATCATCAGGGAAATGCAAATCAAAACAACACTGTGATTCCACCTCACACCAGTGAGAATGGCTAAGATCAAAAATTCAGGTGACAGCAGATGCTTGCAAGGATGTGGAAAAAGAGGAACACTCCTCCATTGTTGGTGGGATTGCAGGCTTGTACAACCACTCTGGAAATCAGTCTGGAGGTTCCTCAGAAAATTGGACATAGCACTACCAGAGGATCCCGCAATACCTCTCCTGGGCATATATCCAGAAGATGTTCCAACCTGTAAGAAGGACACATGCTCCACTATGTTCATAGCAGCCTTATTTAAAATAGCCAGAAGCTGGAAAGGACCCGGACGCCCCTCAACTGAGAAATGGATACCGAAAAATGTGGTACATGTTTACAATGGAGTACTACTCAGCTATTAAAAAGAATGAATTTATGAAATTCCTAGGCAAATGGATGGACCTGGAGGGCATCATCCTGAGTGAGGTAACCCAATCACAAAAGAACTTGCACAATATGTACTCACTGATAAGTGAATATTAGCCCAGAAACTTAGAATACCTAAGATATAAGATACAATTTGCTAAACATATGAAACTCAAGAAGAAGGAAGACCAAAGTGTGGACACTTTGCCCCTTCCTAGAATTGGGAACAAAACACCCATGGAAGGAGTTACAGAGACAAAGTTTGGAGCTGAGATGAAAGTATGGACCATCTAGAGACTGCCATATCCAGGGATCCATTCCATAATCAGCTTCCAAACACAGACACCATTGCATATACTAGCAAAATTTTGCTGAAAGGATCCAGAAATAGCTGTCTCTTGTGAGACTATGCAGGTCCTAGCAAACACATAAGTGTATTCTCACAGCTATTGGATGGATCACAGGGACCCCAATGGAGGAGCACTAACCATACCCCTCCCCCCTGGAGCTCTTGTCTTTAGCTGCATATAACTCAGAAGATGGCTCAGTCAGCCATCGGTGGAAAGAGAGGCCCATTGGTCATGCAAACTTTATATGCCTCAGTACAGGGGAATGCCAGGGCCAAGAAGTGGGAGTGGGTGGGTGGGAGAGTGGGTGGGGGAGCGTGTGGGGGACTTTTGGGATAGCATTGGAAATGTAAATGAAATAAATACCCAATCAATCAATCAATCAATCAATCAATAAATAAATAAATAAATTTTATTCAAAAAATTTTTTGGGAAGAACTCTGTAAGGTATATAAAGGGAGTAAATATGGCAAGAGATCTACCTGAAGACCCAACTATAACAATCTTCGGCCTATACCCAAAAGATGCTCCACAATGACACAGGAACATATGTTCATAGCAGCCTTATTTGTGGTAGCCAGAAGATGGAAAAAACCCAGATGTACCACAATGGAAGAAATGTGGTTCATTTACACAATAGAATATTATTCAGCTATTCAGAGCAAGGGTTTCATGAGTAATTCAGGCAAATGATAGAACTAGAAAATATCATCCTGACTCAGGTAACTCAGACATAAAAGGACATGTATGGTATGTACTCACTAATTAGTGGATATTATCTAGAAATGTACAGAATACCTGGGATACAATCCACAGAACTCAAAAAGTTAAAAAATTGAAGGGACCAAGTGAGGATGCTTCAATCCCTCTTGGGAGGGAGAAGAAAGCAATCATGGAGGGCAGAAGGAGTGAGTGACCTGGGTGGAAGGGGGAGGAGGAAAAGGGGAACATGGTCAGTTATTGGGGTGGGGAGCAGGAGTGAATCCCTGAGTGCCAGCAGAATGAATGTAAATATGCAACCTGACGATATGGGAGGTAGGAGGGGGTTGTCTAGATTTTACCAGAGACTTAGGAGTTGAGAGACTCTCAGGACACAATGAGATGAAATGCCCAACAATGGGGAGAGGGAACTTGTAGATTGTACCTCTAGTAGAAAGACAGGGCATCAAGTTGAGAGATGGGATTTCCATTGCACAGTCGAAAATCCTGACCCAGAATAGTTCCTGTCTAAAAGTACTGCAGGAACAAAACATGAACAACAGCCTGAGGGAAAGTAAGTTGAGTGCCAGGCCCAACTTGGGATCTATCTCAAGGGAAGACTCCAAGGCTTGACACTATTACAGATACCATGGTGTGCTTACAGACAGGAGCCTATCACTCACTGGGAAACAAACAGAATTCAACGAAGTCCCGGCTCAGCCATCTACTTCTTGTCTGGCATGTAGGGAAGGGCAGACCCACAGCCCACTGGTCTCAACTCCTAGAGGTGTCCAGCAGAGTCTGAGCACACAGGAGACTGGCAAACACAGCATCTGCCCTAGCTCCCACTGTTTCTCAGCTGGGGAAACACAGGATGGGATCTCCTATCTTGGAATGCATTCTGCCTTCCCTGAGCAACATGCCTGCAGAGCTCCATCATCCCAGCGATGAGGCAAACAGGCAGCCTAACATATATATACAATTTCTCTGTGTGTGCATGAATGTATGTGTTTAATATATATTTTATATATGTACATATATGTATATGAATATATATAAAATAAAAGTAAAAAAAGCCAGGCGTAGTGGCTCACGCCTTTAATCCCAGCACTTGGGAGGCAGGGGCAGGTGGATTTCTGAGTTCGAGGCCAGCCTGGTCTACAGTGTGAGTTTCAGAACAGCCAGGGCTACACAGAGAATCCCTGTCTTGAAACCCCCCTCAAAAAACAAAGAGTAGATTTTCCCCCAATGCCACTCCCTAGGAAAATACACATTTTCATTTGCAAGTGGTTTTCAATTAGCAATACCTTCTAGGTTTTATCAATATAATTATGAACATCAGGTGAAGGCAGAATGAACTGTACACTCAGTGAGGTATAAAGAGTAGATGGGCAAGGTCCTGTTTGTATAGAAAATTGTATAAGAAATTCACTCCTTGAGTGAACTGAAAACCAAACTTCTGATATCATATGCAAAGCAGATTTAGTCTTTTCTACTATGATGCAATTTTTCTTGATTCAATTAAATTTCAATTTGTTTTAGGAAATTTGAATAGCACACATAAAAGCACATGCCCTAAAGAGTTTGAGGGAAAAAAAATACTCTCTAAGGCACAAGTGAGGTTAAGAAAGTAATGGAAACAATACTAAGAGAGCTTGTCACAATGGCAACCTGGCAGTGAGTATGGATTAGATTTAAGGAATCAACCTAAGGGGCCTGGATTAAGAAGATCTAATGCTACAGATGGAAGGGGGGAAAATAGGGTACTAACATAATGTTTGGGCTGTAGAATTCACCTTAGAATTTCCAAAGTAAGAGGCAGAAAATGTTAGTGAAATATGATGGGAAATACTGTACGTACACTTTCTTGTGTGGTTCCTAAAGGAAATAATAAAATACAAGTGCATTCCTGCCAAGAATTTAAAAACTGGGAAGATATATATCCAAATACTTTAGCATGACATTTGGTGTAAGATTTATTTTATTACCTTGACCAAAGAAATAGAATTCTAAAACCAAATCCAAGCTTAACCTCTATAATACTGGGTTCATAATGAGAAACATGGTAGATAATAGCAGGATTGTATCACTTTTCACATGTCTTTTTCCCCTATAATCTTTACAGAATAAAAAGTTATATAATGCATGCTGTGTATCCACCCTGGTGTTTGATGTTTACTAGACATAGTCCCCAGTTTAGTGCTGTAGCCAACTTTTTTTGTGAACAATTGCAGTTTTTAAGCTGGCTTAAGAAGCATACGTCCTACAAGATTCCAAAATGTCTTTAAAAAATATTTAAATAGTCTATTTCAATTCAACTCCAAACATAGAGTTCCATTTTGCAGTGACTTCAATCTGTGGCTTGCTCCTGTGGTTTCAATGCTCAGTAAATTCTTTATACATTTGTATGCCTTAAATAATGACTAAAATAAAAATTAAACAGAAGTGAAAGAGGTAAACATAAATGTACATATGTAACATAGCCTATTTTGGTATACTCGGAAACTTATTCTCCTTATTACTCTTTAT
This sequence comes from Mus musculus, assembly GCF_000001635.26. Classification (NCBI taxonomy): domain Eukaryota; kingdom Metazoa; phylum Chordata; class Mammalia; order Rodentia; family Muridae; genus Mus; species Mus musculus. The sequence goes on along the minus strand of NC_000078.6, from coordinate 48,263,916 downwards.
ATTTCATTTACATGTAAAAATTTCTCTTGTTTTGTAATTTGTTTGGATGAAGAAATGTCTAAAAGATCATAAAGGCAACATCTTGAATTTGACTCTGACATCATTTTCAAACAAAATTACTTCTGGCATCTTTGATCTAAGGAATGGTTCCAATAACCTATTTTGGAAATGAAAGACCTATGCCAAGCTGGACAAGTAGAAGAAGTAGATGAGGGGGGCTATATCTTCCTCTGGTATCTTCTGTTAGTGTGCTCTCCTACTTGCTGGCTTCCATGACATGTACTGCTTTGCTACTCCCTCTCAAATATAAATTGAAACCACTAGAGAAATAAATGTTTCTCCTTTTTAGGTGTTTCAAGCAGGCATTCTGTCACAGCAACATGGAAATAGCAAGCACATGCCAAGCTCTTCCTTCTTTGTGACATTTCTTGTTTCATTCAAATTGAAGTCATATTCTGCTAACTGTCCATTTTACCAGACACGGCTTATCTCTGACTACTCTAAATTTTTCAAGATATTCCAAACTCTGAGACCTTCCACATTAGTGACCCAAATTTTTAAAGAACTCTTTTGAATTCCCCCCTCTCTCTCTCTCCCTCCCTCCCTCCCGCCCCCTCTTTCTCCTGGCGTTTCCATGCTTAGTCCAATGGTTGGCTGTGAGCATCTGTCTCTGTATTTGGCATGCTCTGACATAGCCTCTCAGGAGACAGCTATATCAGGCTCTTGTCAGCATGCACTTCTTTGCATCCACGATAGTGTCTGGGTTTATCTGTATATAAGATGAATCCCCAGGTGGGGCAGTCTCTGGAGGGGCTTTTCCTCAGTCTGTACTCCACAATTTATCTATGTCTTTCCTCGCATGAGTATTTTGTTCCCTATTCTAAGAACCAAAGCATCCACACTTTGGTCTTCCTTTTTTGTTTTTTTTTTCCTAAGCTTCATGTGGTCTGTGAATTGTATCTTGGTATTCTGAGTTTTTAGGTTAGTATCCACTTATTAGTGAGTGCTTACCAAGTGTGTTCTTTTGTAATTAGGTTACCTCATTCAAGATGATATTTTCTAGTTCCATCTTTTTGCTTAAGAATTTTATGTATTCATTGTTTTTAATAGCTGAGTAGTACTTCATTGTGTAAATGTACCACATTTTCAGTGTCCATTCCTCTGTTGAAGGACATCTGGGTTCTTTCTACCTTCTGTATATTATAAATAAAGTTGCTATGAACATAGTGGAGCATGTGTCTTTTTTGTATGTTGGAGCATCTTTTGGTTATATGCCCAGGAGTGGTATAGCTGGGTACTCAAGTAGTTCTATATCCAAACGATACTTTGAATTCTTTAAAATTTAACCAGATGAGTCCTTTTCAGCCTTCTTTTTGTACATCCTAATTTAAGGGTTAGATTTAGCCTGGATCCCCCATACAGGGATTAGATGTATTCTCGCCATCATCACTTCCAGCCTGTATCCAGGAATACTGTTCCCCATCAACATTTAGACCTCTTGATTTCCATGTCCTAAACTATTGACTCAGCCAGATCACACATTTTCATTTTTAGGCTCCTATACTTTTCTACATGCACAGTCTCCAACCAATATATTGCCTGCCATACTCCATCTTTTGTCCTGGATGCACCTCTTGGACATTGGCAGGGCCCCGTTGTCTATCTGACATCAATAGGCCTGAGATATATGGAGTCTTTGGGCCCAAACCAACCCACTTGTCCTGCATTCTTTCATACCAGACCTGTTTATATTAGACAAAGAAATACAGAAAAAGAAACAAAAAATCAAGGCAGTACATATTATATACACGTACAATAACATATATATCACATCAAATGTATATGTAAATATGTATACAAATATGATAAATATGATATATATATATGTATAGAAACATTTGCCAATGAAAATTCATTATCTGAATCTCATGATTTAGAATCTAAAAGAACAATCATAAATTTCATCAGAGTTTGACTAATTTAAAGTAGCATCTCAATGAACTTAAATAGGTTAATGATTTAGCGTTTCTCCCAAAAGAACACTAATATAAGGCCAATGAAAATGATGAAGTGAATCTAGGATATGAAAACTGATTTCAATGAAGACATTAAAACACAGAAGAAAATGCAAGCTCAGAGGCTATACTCCTAAGTCTGCATTGAAGGAGAAGATATAGTATTAGGGCTTGAATGTAAAGTATATTATCTAGACAAAATAAACAAGTCATAACTGAAATTTAAAACAATAGAAGAAAAAAATTTTAGGCGATGTGGAGTACCATAAGAAGGTCAAAACTTTCAGTTACAGGAATAGAAGAAGGACAAGAATACCATGTTAATGGCATAAAATAGAATTTTTCAAGAGGTCATTGAAAAAACTTCCACAAACGAAGACATATACATATAGATACAGGAAATGTGTGTAAACACACACACACACACATACACACACACACACAGACACAGACACACACACACACACACACACACACACACACACACACACTCATATCCAAAAGATAAGACCAGAAAATAAACTCTCCATGGTATATCATAATTAAAACATTAAGGCTACCGAACTAAGTAAGAGTATTGGAGGCTGTAAGTAAATGAAATACAAAATTCATATAAACGGAAACCCATCAGAATATAACTGATTTCTTAAAAAAAAAAAAAAAACCCAAACCAAACCAAACCAGACAAACAAACAAACAAACAAACCACTGAAAGCCAGAAAGTTTCAAGGAATGTGTTCCAACTCCTAAAATACTATGGCTGCCATCCTAGACTAACTTAATCAGAAAATTGTTTTTTATAGTGTAAGGTAAAAGAAAAGCTGAGTTTATAACTAACATATCAAAACTAAAGAAAATAAAGGGAACAATATTTGAGTCTCAAGAGAGTAATGAACACAATCAAAGATTAGAAAGAATACATACAAATCTAGAATCTATAATTACTGAAACACAAAATATCACTGAGAACATAAATAATAACACATCAAATCAACAACAAAATGACTTCAATCAACACACAGCTTTCAATAATAACTTTTAAAATTAAAATACCTTTCAAAATTATGGGCCTCAATTATTCATTCAAAACATGCAAACTGACAAAATGGTCATGAAATAAATCCATCTATTTGTTGTTTACTAAAACCACATCTTAGCTTTAAATATACATATTGCCCTAGAGTGAAATGGTGGAGAAAATACTTTAATCAAATGGGACTATGAAGGAAGAGGTTGTTCCTATCATACTATCTGACAATATTAAATTAAAACCAAAGCTAAATAGAAGAAATAAAGAACAGTTTATTCCATTAAAAGAAATAAAAGTTAACAGACTATGTTAAATATATATGAACCAAACTCTGATATGATTTCATAAAGTCTATAAATAGGTTTAAAATCAGAAATCAACTCAACAATAGTAGGTAATTTTAGTACTCCACTTTCTCTAATAGACAGATCATCTGGACAAAAACAAAACAAACATATAAAAATAAAAATCTAAATAAACAAATGAAAAACAAGAAACCTCCTACAAAAGATAAACACAACAGAACAGAACAGCAGAAAAATGATACCATACATCAAATAGGCTTAGCAAATATTTGCAGAATATTTAACAACACTAATAAATATACAATATCTTTTGATACATATGCAGCTAGAGACAAGCTGCATACTTACCAACACATGAAAGCTACTCTTTTTTTTTAATTAGGTATTTTCCTCGTTTACATTTTCAATGCTATCCCAAAAATCACCCAAACCCACCCCCCCAAACCCCTACCAACCCACTCCCCCTTTGTGGCCCTGGAGTTCCCCTGTACTGGGGCATATAAAGTTTGCAAATCCAAAGGGCCTCTCTTTCCAGTGATGGCTGACTAGGCCATCTTCTGATACATATGCATCTAGAGACAAGAGCTCCGGGGTACTGGTTAGTTCATATTGTTGTTCCACATATAAGGTTGCAGTTCCCTTTAGCTCCTTGGATACTTTCTCTAGCTCCTCCATTGGGGGCCCTGTGACCCATCCAATAGCTAACTGTGAGCATCCACTTCTGTGTTTGCTAGGCCCCGGCATAGTCTCACATGAGACAGCTATATCTGGGTCGTTACAGCAAAATCTTGCTAGTGTATGCAATGGTGTCAGCATTTGGAAGCTGATTATGGGATGGATCCCTGCATATGGCAGTTTCTAGATGGTCCATCCTTTCATCACAGCTCCAAATTTTATCTCTGTAACTCCTTCCATGGGTGTTTTGTTCCCATTTCTAAGAAGGGGCAAAGTGTCCACACTTTGGTCTTTGTTCTTCTTGAGTTTCATGCGTTTAGCAAATTGTATCTTATATCTTGTGTATCCTAAGTTTCTAGACTAATATCCACTTATCAGTGAGTACATAATGTGCGAGTTCCTTTGTGATTGGGTTACCTCACTCAGGATGATGCCCTCCATGTCCATCCATTTGGCTAGGAATTTCATAAATTCATTCTTTTTAATAGCTGAGTAGTACTTCATTGTGTAAATGAACCACATTTTCTTTATCCATTCCTCTGTTGAGGGGCATCTGGGTTCTTTCCAGCTTCTGGCTATTATAAATAAGGCTGCTATGAACATAGTAGAGCATGTGTCCTTCTTACCGGTTGGGACATCTTCTGGATATATGCCCAGGTGAGGTATTGCGGGATCCTCCGGTAGTACTATGTCCAATTTTCTGAGGAAACACCAGACTGATTTCCAGAGTGGTTGTACAAGCTTGCAATCCCACCAACAATGGGGGAGTGTTCCTCTTTCTCCACATCCTAGCCAGCATCTGCTGTCTCCTGAATTTTTGATGTTAGCCATTCTGACTGGTGTGAGGTGGAATCTCAGGGTTGCTTTGATTTGCATTTCCCTGATGATTAAGGATGTTGAACATTTTTTCAGGTGCTTCTCTGCCATTCAATATTCTTCAGGTGAGAATTCTTTGGTCAGCTCTGAGCCCCATTTTTTAATGGGGTAATTCGATTTTCTGGAGCCCACCTTCTTGTGTTCTTTATATAAATTGGATATTAGTCCCCTATCTGATTTGGGATAGGTAAAGATCCTTTCCCAATCTGTTGGTAGTCTTTTTGTCTTATTGACGGTGTCTTTTGCCTTGCAGAAGCTTTGCAATTTTATGAGGTCCCATTTATCGATTCTAGATCTAACAGCACAAGTCATTGCTGTTCTATTCAGGCATTTTTTCCCCCTGTACCCATATCTTCGAGGCTTTTCCCTACTTTCTCCTCTATAAGTTTCAGTGTCTCTGGTTTTATGTGGAGTTCATTAATCCACTTAGATTTGACCTTAGTACAAGGAGATAGGAATGGATCAATTCCAATTCTTCTACATGATAACTGCCAGTCGTGCCAGCACCATTTGTTGAAAATGCTGTCTTTTTTCACTGGATGGTTTTAGCTCCCTTGTCAAAGATCAAGTGACCATAGGTGTGTGGGTTCATCTCTGGGTCTTCAATTCTGTACCATTGGTCTACTTGTCTGTCACTATACCAGTACCGTGCAGTTTTTATCACAATTGCTCTGTAGTACAGCTTTATGTCAGGCATGGTGATTCCACCAGAGATTCTTTTATCCTTGAGAAGAGTTTTTGCTATCCTAGGTTTTTTGTCTTTGAGTTTGTTTATATACTGGATTATGTTGATGTATTTCCATATATTGAACAATTCCTGCATCCCTGGGATGAAACCTACTTGGTCAGGATGGATGATTGTTTTGATATGTTCTTGGTTTCGGTTAGCAGGAACTTTATTGAGGATTTTTGCATCGATATTCATAAGGGAAATTGGTCTGAAATTCTCTATCTTTGTTGGGTCTTTTTGTGGTTTAGGTATCAGAGTAATTGTGGCTTCATAGAATGAGTTGGGTAGAGTACCTTCTGTTTCTATTTTGTGGAATAGTTTGTGAAGAACTGGGATTAGATCTTCTTTGAGGTCTGATAAAACTCTGCACTAAATCCAGCTGGCCTTGGCTTTTATTGGTTGGGAGACTATTAATGACTGCTTATATTTCTTTAGGGCATATAGGACTGTTTAGATTATTAACCTGATCTTGATTTAACTTTTGTACCTAGTATCTGTCTAGAAACTTGTCCATTTCATCCAGGTTTTTCAGTTTTGTTGAGTATAGCCTTTTGTAGAAGGATCTGATGGTGGTATGGATTTCTTCAGGATCTGTTGTTATGTTTCCCTTTTCATTTCTCATTTTGTTAATTAGGATGCTGTCCCTGTGTCCTCTAGTGAGTCTGGCTAAGGGTTTATCTATCTTGTTGATTTTCTCAAAGAACCAGCTCCTCGATTGTTTGATTCTTTGAATAGTTCTTCTCGTTTCCACTTGGTTGATTTCACCCCTAAGTTTGATTATTTCCTGCCTTCTATTACTCTTGGGTGAATTTGCTTCCTTTTGTTCTAGAGCTTTTAGTTGTGTTGTCAGGCTGCTAATGTGTGCTCTCTCTAGTTTCTTTTTGGAGGCAGTCAGCGCTATGAGTTTTCCTCTTAGAAATGCTTTCATTGTGTCCCATAAGTTTGGGTATATTTTGGATTCATTTTCTTTAAACTCCAAAATGTTTTTAATTTCTTTCTTTATTCCTTCCTTGACCAAGGTACCATTGAGAAGAGTGTTGTTCAATTTCCAAGTGAATGTTGGCTTTCTTTTATTTATTTTGTTATTGAAGAGCAGCCTTAGTCCATGGTGATCTGATAGGATGCATGGGACTATTTCAATATTTTTGTATATGTTGAGGCTTGTTTTGTGACCAATTATGTGGTCAATTTTGGAGAAGGTACCATGAGGTGCTGAGAAAAAGGTATATCCTTTTGTTTTAGGATAAAATGTTCTGTAGATATCTGTCAGATCCATTTGTTTCATCACTTCTGATAGTTTCAGTGTGTCCCTGTTTAGGTTCTGTTTCCATGATCTGTCAATTGGTGAAAGTGGTGTTGAAGTCTCCCACTATTATTGTGTGAGGTGCAATGTGTGCTTTGAGGTTTACTAAAGTTTCTTTAATGAATGTGGTTGCCCTCGTATTTGGAGCATAGATATTCAGAATTGAGAGTTCCTCTTGGGAGATTTTACCTTTGATGAGTATGAAGTACCCCTCCTTGTCTTTTTTATTACTTTGGGTTGGAAGTCGATTTTGTTAGATATTAGAATGGCTACTCCACCTTGTTTCTTCACACCATTTGCTTGGAAAATTGTTTTCCAGCCTTTTACTCTGAGGTAGTGTCTGTCTTTTTCTCTGAGATGACTTTCCTGTAGGCAGCAAAATGTTGCGTCTCGTTTGTGTAGCCAGTTTGTTAGTCTATATCTTTTTATTGGGGGGTTCAGTCCATTGATATTCAGAGGTATTAAGGAAAAGTAATTGTTGCTTCCCGTTATTTTTGTTGTTAAAGTTGGCATTCTGTTCTTGTGGCTGTCTTCTTTTAGGTTTGTTGAAGGATTATCTTCTAGCTTTTTCTAGGGCTTGGTTTCCGTACTTGTATTGGTTTTTTTCTGTTATTATCCTTTGAAGGATTGGATTCGTAGAAAGATAATGTGTGAATTTGGTTTTGTCGTGGAATACTTTGGTTTCTCCATCTATGGTAATTGAGAGTTTGGCTGGGTATAGATAGTAGCCTGGGCTGGAATTTGTGTTCTCTTAGTGTCTGTATAACATCTGTCCAGGCTCTTCTGGCTTTCATAGTCTCTGGTGAAACATTCTGGTGTAATTCTGATAGGCTTGCCTTTATATGTTACTTGACCGTTTTCCCTTACTGCTTTTAGTATTCTATCTTTATTTAGTGCATTTGTTGTTCTGAGTATTATGTGTTGGGAGGAATTTCTTTTCTGGTCCAGTCTATTTGGGGTTCTGTAGGCTTCATGTATGTTCATGGGCATCTCTTTCTTTAGATTTGGGAAGTTTTCTTTTATAAATTTGTTGAAGATATTTGCTGGTCCTTTGAGTTGAAAATCTTCATTCTCATCCACTCCTATTATCTGTAGGTTTGGTCTTCTCATTGTGTCCTGGATTTCCTGGATATTTTGAGTTAGGATCTTTTTTCATTTTCCATTTTCTTTGATTGTTGTGCCGATGTTCTCTATGGAATCTTCTGCACCTGCGATTCTCTCTTCCATCTCTTGTATCCTGTTGCTGATGCTCAAATCTATGGTTCCAATTTTCTTTCCTAGGGTTTCTATCTCCAGCATTGCCTCACTTTGGGTTTTCCTTATTGTGTCTACGTCCCTTTTTTGGTCTAGTATGGTTTTGTTCATTTCCATCACCTGTTTGGATGTGTTTTCCTATTTTTCTATAAGGACTTCTACCTGTTTGGTTATGTTTCCCTGTTTACTTTAAGGACCTGTAACTCTTTAGCAGTGTTCTCCTGTATTTCTTTAAGTGAGTTATTAAAGTCCTTCTTGATGTCCTCTACCATCATTATGAGATATGCTTTTAAATCCAGGTCTAGCTTTTCGGGTGTGTTGGGGTGCCCTGGACTGGGCAAAGTAGGAGTGCTGGGTTTGATGATGGTGAGTGGTTCTGTTTTCTGTTAGTAAGATTCTTACGTTTACCTTTCGCCATCTTATAATCTCTGGCGTTAGTTGTTTTAGTTTTCTCTGTTTAGAGATTGTTCCTCTCGTGATTTTGTTACCCTCTATCAGCAGACCTGGGAGACTAGATCTCTCCTCTGAGTTTCAGTGGTCAGAGCAGTCTCTGCAGGCAAGCTTTCCTCTTTCAGGGAAGGTGCACAGTTATCTGGTGTTTGGACCTCCTCCTGGCCGAAGATGAAGGCCCAAAACAGGATCATTCCGAGAAGCTGTGTTGCTTTGGCCTGTCACAGAAGCAGTTGTTTCAGTAGTCCACACTCTCACCTGTGTAGACTACTTTCCGTGGAGTCCTGAAACCAAGATGGCTCCAGTGGATCCTGAGGCAAAAGCCTCCCAGGCTGGGTGGACACTTGTCCTCTGGCCAGGAAGGTGGCTTGTTGTCTGGAGCCGAAAATGGCACTGCCTCAGGAGCTCTGTGGCTCTTGCCTGTCCCAGAAGCTGCTAGTTTCTGTAGTCCACACTTTCAACTGTGCAGACTGCCCGCCATGGAGTCCCGGAACTGAGATGGCTCCTGTGGAACCTGAGGCAGAAGCCTCCCGGGCCAGGCAGACACCTGTCCTCTGGCCCCGAAGGTGGCCGGTTGTCTGGAGCTGAAAATGGCGCCGCCTTAGGACCTCTGTCGAAAGCTACTCTTAAGTATATAATATTCAATGATAAAATATAAATGTTAATAAATTTGGAAATTTTTAAATAATTATATGTAACATATCTGAACATTATTCAATAATAGTTAAACTCAACAGCAGATAAATTGCTGGTAAGTATGTAAACTCATGGAAATTAAATAACTCCTTACTGTAAGTTGAATGAGTCAAGAAGAAAAGCAATAAATAAATAAATAACTACTGTAAGTAAAGAAATATAAAATATAGTACAGCATATACTCTATAACATAATGAAGGCAGTCTTATGAGGGAGATTTATATGTCTAAGGAGCTATATTAAAAAATCAGTAATGGCACAAATAAATAGCTTTGTTATGAAATTGCAAAATTTGCAAGAACAAAAACAAACAAAATCAATACGAATAGATACAACAAACAATAAAAATTAGAGCTGTAATCAATAATATAAGAAAAACAAAACAAAAAGTTACAAAAAGTTTAAATGCTGGTATCTTAGCAAGATAACAAGATCAACAGGCTCTTTAACCAATTAACCAAAAGAAAAACAAATGAGAGGACTCAAAACAGCAAAATAAAAAACAAACAGTGAAACAATATAACACACATCAAAGAAATTTGGAATACTGTAAAAAAATGTAGTCCATTAAGTTGCTCCAAGAAAATATCAAAAATGTCCACAGACTGGACCATTAATAAAAGTTCTAAAAATGTCTAGACCATAATTACTAAAAATAAATGAAGAGAAAGAGCATTCACCAAATCTGTCTAGAAATCCAGGTTTGCACTAATAACAAAGCTAGGTAGAGTCACAAGTTTCTGGGAGAAGCCATAGTCCAATATGTCTCAAGAACAACTTTTAAAATTCAATAAAATACAAACAATTGCAATCACAAATCAAAAAGACTTTGCACCATTAACCAGTTTCCTTTGTCTAGGAGATAAAGATCCATCATAAGCAAGTTAATAAATACAATAGACCATATTAATGAATTTAAAGACAAAATCTCTGTAGAAAAAGCCTTTAACAAAATTCAAAATGCCTTCATGCAAAGAATATGAGCAAGAGTAGAAGTAGAAAAAGCATAGTCAATTAATAAAATACATACACAAACCCACTGCCAATATCATCTTGAATTGGTTAAAAACTCTAAACAATGTAAGCAAAATCATCAACATCAGAGGGCTATCTAATGCACACAATAGCACTGTGCTCTAATCAAACACTTTAACACTTTAACAGTGTGCTCTAATCAAAGAGTAGGGAAGTAGGGCAAGAGAAGGGAAATGAAGAGATATAAATAGGAAGAAGTGGAGGAAGAGGAGGAGGAGGAGGGGAAAGGAGGACAAGGAGGAAGAGGAGGAGGGGAAAGGGAGGAGGAGGGGGAGAAGGAGTCGACAAAATATCACTAATTGCATATGACATGATACTGTACATAAGAGATCCAAAATGTTTCTTTTACCAGTAAAATTTTAGATGCCATCAACCAATTCAGCCAGATACAGAATCAATATATAACAATCAATAGCTTTTTTTTCTACACCAGTAAATATACAGAGGAGATTCACATTCAAGATAGCTGAGAGAGAGACAGGCAGAGACAGAGAGACAGATCTAAGAATAATTCAAAATAAGGAAGTGAAAAATCTCTACAATGAAATCTATGATAAAAGTGATAAAGAGAAACAGTTTTGAAAAATGGAAATGGCATTATAAATGACACTGTTTACCAAGGAATTAAAGTAAATAACTGACAAGTAGGACCTCATAAAATTCAAAAGATTTCCATGGCTAAGTTTGTCACTAAAGGACCAAACAACCCAATCAAAATAATGGAGTATCAAACTAAACTGAGAATTCTCAACTGAGGAATCTTGAAGGGCTGAGTAGCACGTAAAGAAATGTTCAAAGTCCTTAGTGATCAGAGAAATGCAAATCAAAATCCTGAGATTCCTCCTTATACCAGTCAGAATGGCTAAGACCAAAACCTTAGGTAACAACACATGTTGGAGAGGATGTGGAGAAAAAAGAACCCTCCTTTATTGCTGGTAGGATTGCAAATTGGTACAACCACTCTTGAAATAAATCTGGAGTTTCCTCAGAAAATTGGAAATAGATCTACCTGAAGACACAACTGTACCACTCTTGGGAATATACCTAAAATATGCCCCACCATGCCACAGGGACACATGTTCCACTATGTTCATAGCAGCCTTATTTGTGATAGGCAGAAGCAGGAAATAACTGAGATGTCCCAAGACAGAAGAATTGATACAGAAAATGTGGTTCATTTACACAATGTAATACTACTCAACTATTAAGAATGAGGACATTGGGGAGTTGAGTCCATTGGTATTAAGAGATATTAAGGAAAAGTAATTGTTGCTTCCTATTATTTTTGTTGTTAAAGTTGTCATTCTGGGCCTCAGCCTCAGCAGCAGTGGTCACCATCTGGGTTCCGGGACTCCGCTGAACTTAGGAAATTAGTCTGAACAGGTGAGAGGGTGCACCAGAGAACCGGACAGCTTCTGGGACAGGCAGAAGCACAGAGCCGCTGAGACAGCACCTTTGGCGGGCCACAGACAGCCGGCCACCGTCCAGACCAGAGGACAGGTGTCTGCCTGGCTTGGGAGGCGGCCTCAGCCTCAGCAGCAGCCGCCACCCGGACCAGAGGACAGGTGTCCGCCTGGCTTGGGAGGCGGCCTCAGCCTCAGCAGCAGCGGTCGCCATCTTGATTCCGGGACTCCCTGGAACTTAGGAATTTAGTCTGCACAGGTGAGAGTCTGCACCACAGAAGCTGACAGCTTCTGGGAACTGCCAAAGCAACACAGCTTCTGAGAAAGGCCCTGTTTTGGGCCTTCTTCTTCGGCCAGGAGGAGGTCCAAAAACAAGATATCTGTGCACCTTCCCTGTAAGAGAGCTTGCCAGCAGAGAGTGCTCTGAGCACTGAAACTCAGAGGAGAGAATCTGTCTCCCAGGTCTGCTGAGAGACGGTAACAGAATCACCAGAAGAACAATCTCTAAACAGAGTCAACTATAACTACTAACTCCAGAGATTACCAGATGGCGAAAGGTAAACGTAGGAATCTTACTAACAGGAACCAAGACCACTCACCATCATCAGAACCCAGCACTCCCACTTCGTCCAGTCCAGGACATCCCAACACACCTGAAAACCTAGACCTAGATTTAAAAGCAAATCTCATGATGATGGTAGAGGACATCAAGAAGGACTTTAATAAATCACTTAAAGAAATACAGGAGAACACTGCTAAAGAGTTACAAGTCCTTAGAGAAAAACAGGAAAACGCAATCAAACAGGTAGAAGTCCTCACAGAAAAAGAGGAAAAAACATACAAACAGGTGATGGAAATGAACAAAACCATACTAGACCTAAAAAGGGAAGTAGACACAATAAAGAAAACTCAAAGTGAGGCAACACTGGAGATAGAAACCCTAGGAAAGAAATCTGGAACCATAGATTTGAGCATCAGCAACAGAATACAAGAGATGGAAGAGAGAATCTCAGGTGCAGAAGATTCCTTAGAGAACATCGGCACAACAATCAAAGAAAATGGAAAATGCAAAAAGATCCTAACTCAAAATATCCAGGAAATCCAGGACACAATGAGAAGACCAAACCTACGGATAATTAGAGTGGATGAGAATGAAGATTTTCAACTCAAAGGACCAGCAAACATCTTCAACAAAATTATTGAAGAAAACTTCCCAAATCTAAAGAAAGAGATGCCTATGAACATACAAGAAGCCTACAGAACTCCAAATAGACTGGACCAGAAAATAAATTCCTCCCGACACATAATAATCAGAACAACAAATGCACTAAATAAAGATAGAATACTAAAAGCAGTAAGGGAAAAAGGTCAAGTAACATATAAAGGCAAGCCTATCAGATTTACACCAGATTTTTCACCAGAGACTATGAAAGCCAGAAGAGCCTGGACAGATGTTATACAGACACTAAGAGAACACAAATTCCAGCCCAGGCTACTATACCCAGCCAAACTCTCAATTACCATAGATGGAGAAACCAAAGTATTCCACGACAAAACCAAATTCACACATTATCTCTCCACGAATCTAGCCCTACAAAGGATAATAATAGAAAAAAAACAATACAAGAACGGGAACAACTCCCTAGAAAAAACAGGAAGGTAATCCCTCAACACACCTAAAAGAAGACAGCCACAAGAACAGAATGCCAACTTTAACAACAAAAATAACAGGAAGCAACAATTACTTTTCCTTAATATCTCTTAACATCAATGGTCTCAACTCCCCAATAAAAAGACATAGACTAACAAACTGGCTACACAAACAAGACCCAACATTTTGCTGCTTACAGGGAACACATCTCAGAGAAAAAGATAGACACTACCTCAGAATGAAAGGCTGGAAAACAATTTTCCAAGCAAATGGTATGAAGAAACAAGCTGGAGTAGCCATCCTAATATCTGATAAGATTGACTTCGAACCCAAAGTCATCAAAAAAGACAAGGAGGGGCACTTCGTTCTCATCAAAGGTAAAATCCTCCAAGAGGAACTCTCAATTCTGAATATCTATGCTCCAAATAAAAGGGCAGCCACATTCATTAAAGAAACTTTAGTAAAGCTCAAAGCACACATTGCACCTCACACAATAATAATAGGAGACTTCAACACACCACTTTCACCAATGGACAGATCATGGAAACAGAAACTAAACAGGGACACACTGAAACTAACAGAAGTGATGAAACAAATGGATCTGACAGATATCTACAGAACATTTTCTCCTAAAACAAAAGGATATACCTTCTTCTCAGCACCTCATGGTACCTTCTCCAAAATTGACCACATAATAGGTCACAAAACACGCCTCAACAGATTCAAAAATATTGAAATTGTCCCATGTACCCTATCAGATCACCATGAACTAAGGCTGATCTTCAATAACAAAAAAAAATAATAGAAAGCCAACACTCACGTGGAAACTGAACAACACTCTTCTGAATGATACCTTGGTCAAGGAAGGAATAAAGAAAGAAATTAAAGACTTTTTAGAGTTTAATGAAAATGAAGCCACAACGTACCCAAACCTTTGGGACACAATGAAAGCATTTCTAAGAGGGAAACTCATAGCTCTGAGTCCTCCAAGAAGAAACGGGAGAGAGCACATACTAACAGCTTGACAACACATCTAAAAGCTCTAGAAAAAAAGGAAGCAAATTCACCCAAGAGGAGTAGACGGCAGGAAATAATCAACCTCAGGGGTGAAATCAACCAAGTGGAAACAAGAAGAACAATTCAAAGAATTAACCAAACGAGGAGTTGGTTCTTTGAGAAAATCAACAAGATAGATAAACCATTAGCTAGACACACTAGAGGGTACAGGGACAAAATCCTAATTAACAAAATCAGAACTGAAAAGGGAGACATAACAACAGATCCTGAAGAAATCCAAAACACCATCAGATCCTTCTACAAAAGGCTATACTCAACAAAACTGGAAAACCTGGACGAAATGGACAAATTTCTGGACAGATACCAGGTACCAAAGTTGAATCATGATCAAGTTGACCTTCTAAACATTCCCATATCCCCTAAAGAAATAGAAGCAGTTTTAAATAGTCTCCCAACCAAAAAAAGCCCAGGACCAGACGGGTTTAGTGCAGAGTTCTATCAGACCTTCAAAGAAGATCTAATTCCAGTTCTGCACAAACTTTTTCACAAGATAAGAAGTAGAAGGTACTCTACCCAACTCATTTTATGAAGCCACTCTTACTCTGATACCTAAACCACAGAAAGATCCAACAAAGATAGAGAACTTCAGACCAATTTCTCTTATGAATATCGATGCAAAAATCCTCAATAAAATTCTCGATAACCAAATCCAAGAACACATTAAAGCAATCATCCATCCTGACCAAGTAGGTTTTATTCCAGGGATGCAGGGATGGTTTAATATACGAAAATCCATCAATGTAATCCATTATATAAACAAACTCAAAGACAAAAACCACATGATCATCTCGTTAGATGCAGAAAAAGCATTTGACAAGATCCTACACCCTTTCATGATAAAAGTTCTGGAAAGATCGGGAATTCAAGGCCCATACCTAAACATGATAAAAGCAATCTACAGCAAACCAGTAGCCAACATGAAAGTAAATGGAGAGAAGCTGGAAGCAATTCCACTAAAATCAGGGACTAGACAAGGCTGCCCACTTTCTCCCTACCTTTTCAACAAAGTACTTGAAGTATTAGCCAGAGCAATTCGACAACAAAAGGAGATCAAGGGGATACAAATGGGAAAAGAGGAAGTGAAAATATCACTTTTTGCAGATGATATGATAGTATATATAAGTGACCCCAAAAATTCCACCAGAGAACTCCTAAACCTGATAAACAGCTTCGGTGATGTAGCTGGATATAAAATAAATGCAAACAAGTCAATGGCCTTTCTCTATACAAAGAATAAACAGGCTGAGAAAGAAATTAGGGAAACAACACCCTTCTCAATAGTCACAAATAATATAAAATATCTCGGCGTGACTCTAACTAAGGAAGTGAAAGATCTGTATGATAAAAACTTCAAGTCTCTGAAGAAAGAAATTAAAGAAGATCTCAGAAGATGGAAAGATCTCCCATGCTCATGGATTGGCAGGATCAACATTGTAAAAATGGCTATCTTGCCAAAAGCAATCTACAGATTCAATGCAATCCCCATCAAAATTCCAACTCAATTCTTCAACGAATTAGAATGAGCAATATGCAAATTCATCTGGAATAACAAAAAACCTAGGATAGCAAAAACTCTTCTCAAGGATAAAAGAACCTCTGGTGGAATCACCATGCCTGACCTAAAGCTTTACTACAGAGCAATTGTGATAAAAACTGCATGGTACTGGTATAGAGACAGACAAGTAGACCAATCGAATAGAATTGAAGACCCAGAAATGAACCCACACACCTATGGTCACTTGATCTTCGACAAGGGAGCTAAAACCATCCAGTGGAAGAAAGACAGCATTTTCAACAATTGGTGCTGGCACAACTGGTTGTTATCATGTAGAAGAATGCGAATCGATCCATACTTATCTCCTTGTACTAAGGTCAAATCTAAGTGGATCAAGGAACTTCACTTAAAACCAGAGACACTGAAACTTATAGAGGAGAAAGCAGGGAAAAGCCTTGAAGATATGGGCACAGGGGAAAAATTCCTGAACAGAACAGCAATGGCTTGTGCTGAAAGATCGAGAATTGACAAATGGGACCTAATGAAACTCCAAAGTTTCTGCAACGAAAAAGACACTGTCAATAAGACAAAAAGACCACCAACAGATTGGGAAAGGATCTTTACCTATCCTAAATCAGATAGGGAACTAATATCCAACATATATAAAGAACTCAAGAAGGTGGACTTCAGAAAATCAAATAACCCCATTAAAAAATGGGGCTCAGAACTGAACAAAGAATTCTCACCTGAGGAATACCGAATGGCAGAGAAGCACCTGAAAAAATGTTCAACATCCTTAATCATCAGGGAAATGCAAATCAGAACAACCCTGAGATACCACCTCACACCAGTCAGAATGGCTAAGATCAAAAATTCAGGTGACAGCAGATGCTGGCGTGGATGTGGAGAAAGAGGAACACTCCTCCATTGTTGTTGGGATTGCAGGCTTGTACAACCACTCTGGAAATCAGTCTGGTGGTTCCTCAGAAAATTGGACATAGTACTACCGGAGGATCCAGCAATACCTCTCCTGGGCATATATCCAGAAGATGCCCCAACTGGTAAGAAGGACACATGCTCCACTATGTTCATAGCAGCCTTATTTATAATAGCCAGAAGCTGGAAAGAACCCAGATGCCCCTCAACAGAGGAATGGATACAGAAAATGTGGTACATCTACACAATGTAGTACTACTCAGCTATTCAAAAGAATGAATTTATGAAATTCCTATGCAAATCGATGGACCTGGAGGGCATCATCCTGAGTGAGGTAACACAATCACAAAAGAACTCACACATTATGTACTCACTGATAAGTGGATATTAGCCCAAAACGTAGGATACCCAAGATTTAAGATGCAATTTCCTAAACACATGATACTCAAGAAAAATGAAGACTGAAGTGTGGACACTATGCCCCTCCTTAGAAGTGGGAACAAAACACCCTTGGAAGGAGTTACAGAGACAAAGTTTGGAGCTGAGATGAAAGGATGGACCATGTAGAGACTGCCATATCCAGGGATCCACCCCATAATCAGCATCCAAACGCTGACACCATTGCATACACTAGCAAGATTTTGCTGTAAGGACCCAGATATAGCTGTCTCATGTGAGACTATTCCGGGGCCTAGCAAACACAGAAGTGGATGCTCACAGTTAGCTAATGGATGGATCACAGGGCTCCCAATGGAGGAGCTAGAGAAAGTACCCAGGGAGCTAAAGGGATCTGCAACCCTATAGGTGGAACAACATTATGAACTAACCAGTACCCCGGAGCTCTTGACTCTAGCTGCATATGTATCAAAAGATGGCCTAGTCGGCCATCACTGGAAAGAGAGGCCCATTGGACACGCAAAATTTGTATGCCCCAGTACAGGGGAACGCCAGGGCCAAAAAGGGGGAGTGGGTGGGTAGGGGAGTGGGGGTGGGTGGGTATGGGGGACTTTTGGTATAGCATTGGAAATGTAAATGAGCTAAATACCTAATAAAAAATTAAAAAAAAAAGAATGAAGACATCCTGAGATTTGTAGGCAAATGGATGGAACTAGAAAATATCATCCTTAATTAGGTAACTCAGACCCAAAAGGACATGCATGGTATGTACTCATTAATAAGTGAATATCAGCCAGGGAAAAAAAGGTACAGAATACCCAAAATACAGTCCACAGAACTAAAAAAGCTCAACAAGCTGAAGTGCCTAAGTAAGGACACCTCAGTCCCACTTGGGAGAGAGAAGAAAGCAATCACAAGTGGGGAGGGAGGGAGGAGCCTGGGAAGGAAAGTGGGTGGGATGTGGAGAGTGGGGTGGGATGGTAACCTTATATGGTATTGGGTGAGGGAAAAGGACTAAAGCCCTAAGATCCAGCAGAAATAATTGAAACAGGAAACCTCAGGAAATAGGAGGTTGGAGGACACATCCCCCACCATGAGTGCACTAGAGACCTGGGAGTTGAAAGACTACCAGGACTCAAAGGGAGGGACCTTACATGAAGAGCTGGACAGTAGGGAGAGGGAAATTATAGATCCTACCTCCAACAGGAAAACAGGACATCAAATGAGAGATGGAGTTGCCATCCCACAGTCACATCTCTGACCCTTATTTGTTTGTCTGAAAGAATTACAGGGATGGGAATTGAGAGGAGCCTGAGTAAAAGAAGGTCCAGTGACAGGCCCAAAATGGGATCCAGCTCAAGGGGAGGTCCCGAGGCCTGACACTATTACTGAGGCTATGGGGCACTCACAAAAAGGGACTTATCATGACTGCCCTCTGAAAGACCCAACAAGCAGCTGAAAGAATCAGATGCAGATATTTGCACCCAACCAATGGACAGAAGCAGCTGACCCCTGTTTTTGAATTAGGGAAGGCTGAAAGAAGCTGAGGTGAAGGGCAATCCTGTAGAAGGACAAGCAGTCTCAATTAATCTCGACCCTTGAGATCTCTCAAACACTGAACTACCAAAAAGATAGCGTGTACCAGATGATATGAGGCCCCCAACACACATACAGTAGAGGACTTCTGGGTCTGTGTTCATTCAGAGGTGATGCACCTAACCCTCAAGAGACTGGAGCCACAGGGACTTTAAAGGTCAGGAGGGTGGGGACATCTATACGGAGATGGGGTGGGGTGCGGAGTTGGGGTGGGATGTGAAGCAATTGGAGGGTAGATTGGGGGGCAGGGAATGGAATGTGGAGTGTAAAAATTAAATTAAAAATAAAATTAAATTTAAAAATAAATAAATTAATTAATTAAAAAAATATTCGAAACTGACATTTCTTGGACCGATGTCATCAAATTCTAACTCTAAGAGATTAAATTCATATTTCTATGGGAAAAAAAGAAATAATCAATGAACAGACAACTGTGCACAAAGAAAGGGAAGCTTTCCATCAGATGAGCATTGATAACCATGAGGGCTATCAGTATTTTATCAAAATACTCAAAAGCAAAGGATCAGAAAAACAGCATAGTCAATAATAAGCTTGAGATTTGATCAGAAGTTATTAACAAGCAAACAAACAAACAATAGACCAAAGGTACAAAAGCTATAGAAATGGCTAATAAATATCTAAAAATACAAAAAGTGTTTATTATCCTTAGTAATTATAGAATTGCAACTCAAAGCAATTTGAGTTTTCATTTTACCACAGTTGGAGTAGCAAAGATCATAAATTAAAAGAACCAACCATGTATGCTTTAAAGGATGTTGGGAAAAAAGACACTTTATTCACTCATTCTTGGTATGGATACAAATGTGCACAGCCCCTTGTTAAACTTTTGAGAATTACCAAAAATCTAAAAATATGTCTACCCAAAGGGCATAGTTCAATCACTTCTTATATAACCTAAAGGATCAACATCCTACCCCGTAGATACTTGTTCAGCCAAGTTCATGTATTCACTATTCAAAATAGGTAGAAAATGGAAATGAACAGAATGTCCTTCAAATGATGAGTGGATTATGAAATATGGTACAAACATCCTAGGCAATACTATTCATTTGTAAAGAAAACTGAAATTTGCAGAGAAGTGGATAGAACTAGAAAGGGTCATATTGATTAATATCCCTTGTTGAACAGGGTCTGAGGAACCACCTGTGAAGAGAATGGGGAACAAGAAACTCAAAGAACAGATAGCATGTCTGATTGATCAAGGTGACAAATTTTATTTTTCCCATTGAAGTAGGATATGGGGAGAGGGATGACACAGATTCGCTTTGTTTCTGGGGAAACACACCTGTTCCCAAAAGCAGGATATTACCTAGGAAAAAAGTTCAGCAGGAGGAACAGAAGAGAGTGGGTTGCCAGGTACCTGTCCACAAGATCTATAGTTATTTGTTCTTAACTGGGGGTAGTACTTTCCTATAGAGGCCTCAATGTTTCCCACAGAAATCTCAACTGAGCTAATACTTTTCCACTAAGGCCAAGACTTTGTAAGTAAGCACTTATGGCTGACAAGACAGTTAACATTTAAACAAGTTCGCTCCCAACAGACTAAAGTTACCCAGACCCAGAAGACAAACATTACAGGTTTTCACTCATACACATTTCCTGGCTTTAAACCGTCAGATGGGAGTATAAAAAACAGAATAACTGATGAAACCAGGATGAAGGAACAAACATTGGTGGTTGAGGAACGGTACATATGGGACTATCAGGGTACATATGTGACCTGTGGAAAGAAACAGGAATAGCACAGAAAGAAAGCTTTAACTGAGGAGGAGAGTAAGTTGATACATAGGAAGAGGAGGTGAGCAAAGCACCAGTGACAATGAGACCTTGAATGAAAAGTTTGTGGTGTCCCATATTAGTTTTACTGAAAACCACTTAAAATGAATACATCTGTGTATATACAACCATACAGAATCCCATGATATTTCATCATCGTGGCTTGGTAAGCAAACTTAGAACAACAACAACAAAATCAGTATGCATCCTAAAATGGAAGAATCACAAGGAGCCCCAGTCTTATTCAAGGGGCTCCAGTGAAGAAATACTGAGAACTTGAGAAATAGTTTTTACCAGAGGAGAACACAGCAATTAAGACACCATCATTTCTTAAAAAAACATATTTGTCATTCCTTATTAGAAGTAAATGGATGCAGGGATGGTTCAATATACGGAAATCCATCAACATTATAAAGTATATAAACAAACTCAAAGAAAAAAACCACATGATCATCTCGTTAGATGCAGAGAAAGCATTTGACAAAATCCAACACGCATTTATGATAAAAGTCTTGGAAAGATCAGGAATTCAAGGCCCATACTTAAACATGATAAAAGCAATCTACAGCAAACCAGTAGCCAACATCAAAGTAAATGGTGAGAAGCTGGAAGCAATCCCAGTAAAATCAGGGACTAGACAAGGCTGCCCACTTTATCCCTACCTATTCAACATTGTACTTGAAGTCCTAGGCAGAGCAATTCGACCACAAAAGGAGATCAAGGGGATACAAATTGGCAAGGAAGAAGTCAAAATATCACTTTTTTGCAGATGATATGATAGTATATATAAGTGACCCTAAAAATTCTATCAGAGAACTCCGAGACCTGATAAACAGCTTCAATGAAGTAGCTGGATGTAAAATTAACTCAAACAAGTCAATGACATTTCTCTACACAAAGGATAAACAGGCTGAGAAAGAAATTAGGGAAACAACACCCTTCTCAATAGTCACAAATAATATAAAATACCTTGGTGTGACTCTAACTAAGGAAGTAAAAGATCTCTATGATAAGAACTTCAAGTTCTGAATAAAGAAATTAAAGAAGATCTCAGAAAATGGAAAGATCTCCCATGCTCATGAATTGGCAGGATCAATATAGTAAAAATGGCTATCTTGCCAAAAGCAATCTACAGGTTCAATGCAAGCCCCATTAAAATTCCAATTCAACTCATCAACGAATTAGAAAGGGCAATCTGCAAATTTATCTGGAATAACAAAAAACCTAGGATAGCAAAAACTCTTCTCAAGGATAAAAGAACCTCTGGTGGAATGACTTTAGTTCATGCCTGACCTATAGCTGTACTATAGAGCAATTGTGATAAAATCTGCATGGTACTGGTATAGTGACAAACAAGTAGACCAATGGGATAGAATTGAAGACCCAGAGATGAACCCACACGCCTATGGTCACTTGATCTTTGACAAAGGAGCAAAAATCATTCAGTGTAAAACAGACAGCATTTTCAACAAATGGTGCTGGCACAACTGGCGGTTATCATGTAGAAGAATGTAAATTGATCCATTCCTTTCTCCTTGTACTAAGGTCAAATCTAAGTAGATTAAGGAACTCCACATAAAATCAGAGACACTGAAACTTAAAGAGGAGAAAGTAAGGAAAAGCCTCGAAGATATGGGTACAGGGGAAAAATTCCTGAATAGAACAGCAATGGCTTGTGCTGTAAGATTGAGAATCTACAAATGGGACCTCATAAAATTGCAAAGCTTCTGCAAGGTAAAAGACACCATCAATAAGACAAAAAGGCCACCAACAGATTGGGAAAGGATCTTTACCTATCCTAAATCAGACAGAGGACTAATATCCAATATATATATAAAGAACTCAAGAAGGTGGACTCCAGAAAATCAAATAACCCCATTAAAAAATGGGGCTCAGAGCTGAACAAAGAATTCTCACCTGAGGAATACCGAATGGCAGAGAAGCACCTGAAAAAAATGTTCAACATCCATCCTTAATCATCAGGGAAATGCAAATCAAAACAACCCTGAGAATATACCTCACACCTGTAAGAATGGCTAAGATCAAAAATTCAGGTGACAGCAGATGCTGTCAAGGATGTGGAGAAAGAGGAACACTCCTCCATTGTTGGTGGGATTGCAAGCTTGTACAACCACTCTGGAAATCAGTCTGGTGGTTCCTCAGAAAATTGGACATGGTACTACCAGAGGATCCCGCAATACCTCTCCTGGGTATATATCCAGAAGATGTTCCAACTGGTAAGAAGGACACATGCTCCACTATGTTCATAGCAGCCTTATTTATAATAGCCAGAAGCTGGAAAGAACCCAGATGCCCCTCAACAGAGGAATGGATACAGAAAATGTGGTACATTGACACAATGGATTACTACTCAGCAATTAAAATGAATGAATTTATGAAATTCCTAGGCAAATGGATGGACCTGGAGGGCATCATCCTGAGTGAGGTAACCCAATCACAAAAGAACTCACACAATATGTACTCACTGATAAGTGGTTATTAGCCCAGAAACTTAGAATACCCAATATATAAGATACAATTTGCTAAACACATGAAACTCAAGAAGAACGAAGAACAAACTGTGGAAACTTTGCCCCTTCTTAGAATTGGAAACAAAACACCCATTGAAGGAGTTACAGATGCAAAGTTTGGAGCTGAGAATTAAGGATGGACCATCTAGAGACTGCCATATATGGGGATCCATCCCATAATCAGCCTCCAAATCCTGACTCTATTGCATACACTAGCAAGATTTTGCTGAAAGGACCCAGATATAGCTGTCTCTTGTGAGACTGAGCCAGGGCCTAGCAAACACAGAAGTGGATGCTCATAATCAGCTATGGATGGATCACAGGGACACCAATGGAGGAGCTAGAGAAAGCACCCAAGGAGCTGAAGGGGTCTGCAACCCTGTATGTGGAACAACAATATGAACTAACCAGTACCCCCAGAGCTCGTGTCTCTAGCTGCATATGTATCAGAAGATCTTCTAGTCGGCCATAAGTGGAAAGAGAGGCCCATTGGTTGTGCAAACTTTATCTGCCTCAGTACAGGAGAACTCCAGGGCCAAGAAGTGGGAGTGGGTGTTGGAGTAGGTGGGGGACTTTTGGGATAGCATTGGAAATGTAAATGAAATAAATACCTAATTAAAAAAACAAAATAGAAAAAATAGAAAAAAAGGAAGTAAATGGTAATTCAGCTAAATAAGAAATTTTGTCTAGAAAATTATAGGCTCATTTGTTTAATTGTATCATTATGCACTTTATATTTTGGAAATTTTATTTTAAATTTCCTAGACAGTGATAAATTCATTTTAGTCAAGTAGTATTCTCTAAATTATTCTCTACTTCTCAAGGAAACAAGTCAGTAAAGAAAAACAAAGGTTAAAAAAGGAAATAATATTCAAGTCACATAGACTTCTAAAGGCTCAGATTTATATGAAATCTTCTGTTTGGTAGAGGATATAGAAGAGAAAAAGGAATATTGAATTTGTAACGACATATATCCTTAGTGGTTTGACTACCAGTGTGGTGAGCAGATATTTGTTTTTCCCTCTGATGTTTGTGAATTGGAACAAGTACATTCTAAGCTTATCATATAAATGGTCAAACATACTAAACATTTATTTATTTCCTGGTTTTTTTTTTGTTGTTGTTGTTGTTTTTTTTTGGTTTTTTTTTTGTTTTTTTTTTTTTGTTTTTTTTTTGTCTGTCTTGAGATTACTGCTCTCCACAGATGTGTTTTAAGTTTCTGCTGTCTTTGGTGGTAAGAAAACCTAAGCAAGACTTCAACTCTAATTTTGATTCAGGAACAGAGTACAAACCATGTTTGAAATTGTACAGCATAGAAACGATAGCATATAAAATAAAACTTAAGACATGCCTCTTTGCCTAGTTTTGTCTGCTCGTTTCTGCATGATTTTGAGCCCAACATTTTATTGCGTTCACTCTGCTGTAGCAATAACTGCCACTGACAAAGGGGAAAACAAAGCACAATATTTCAAAAACTGTGGCAGCCAGGGACCCTGCCAAATGTTGGGTCCATTCATCTTTTACGTCTTCGTTTGTTGTGGTTTTCTTTCTCAGTATAAGTATGTAAGGAAAGACCATGCCTTCTGTAGGTAGAAACAGAAAATGAAGGGAAAAGCCTGCCATAGCACTGATTTTTAACCATTTCATCTGGGCAATGAGCAATAACAGGCTGTTTGTTTGTATCACCATTATTGAAAGGTAGCTTTTATATATTCTCATGAGTCCCATGTAAGGTTGTTTATGTTCTGGTAATAACTGGTCTCAATAAGGATCTGTAGCAAAAGGACTTTAGCGGATCAGTACCAAGATAAACCTTGCTCCCCTGGTTTCTTAGCCTCCTGCCTGCCCTGATTCCCTCAGGTACTTTGTGAGAAGAATCAACAGGAAAAATATGCCTGGAATACTTATTCCTCTACCTGGTGACAGGCAAAGGCAAATTAAATATTTTGTGCTGTACAAGTGATGAATAGAAGACTGTTTCAGATACAGATCTGAAAGTATCTTTATGTTACTGCAAGTGGGCTTTTTTTTTCCTCCTTGAAGTCTTGTTGATATGAACTAGAGTCACAATGAACTCACAGAGTCAAGAAAGGTTTGTAAGTTTTCTCCTTTCTCTCAGGATCAGAATTTGCTTACCTCAATGTTTGATTGAAAGGTCATAACATGTGAACCCATGCTGAAAAGCCACAGAAGAAGGGGAATTCATCAGCAAGAAGGGCATTCAAAACTTTGCAGCCTGTCTGACCTCTACGGCAAATATTACTCACAGCATCGGCAGCATCAGAAATGCTGACAGCAAGATTGTAAAGGGTCAACAGAAGTTGCACCTGCTTGTGCATCTGAGGACCAATCCTTTAAGAATTTTGATAAACTACCTGCTGTAGATTGGCTACAACTGAAATGTAGTTGTTCTTTAGCTACAATTTTTGCTTTTGACAAGTGTTCCAATCAATACTGAAAAATCCCCCTGTATGTCGTAAATTAAATATACATACACACTGAAATACATTTAAAAATCTCTCACCGTACACACACACACACACACACACACACACACACACATCCTATGTGTGTGTATAGATACACAGATGAATGGATGGTTAGATTATAGATTTAGATATAGTTATAGATATAAATATAGATATAGATGATATAGATATAGATGCACACACACATAGAGATGACGGAGGTTGGATGGATGAATGGATGGATGGATAGATAGATGGTACATATATAAATGATACTTGAAAAGTCAGTTTAAGTATCTCTCAGTTTTCTTCAGTTTTGATTCCTTCTTGCTGTGTATTTCTACGTAGTCTAGAGACTTAGACTACCAAACACTGTAACTGTTATTTTTACTCTCCTTTCTAGGTAGTGTGAAATACTTCTTGTGTCATTTTACCCAGACACTACATGGGTTAGTTTTAATTGTTCACTGGTTACAATCTAGAATAACCTGAGAAGAAAGGATCGATTGAGAGATTACCAGGATGATCTTTGTGTACACCTAAGAGGGAGAATCTTGAGGTTAGTTTATGCAGTAGGATCAACCCTATATCTGTGTGCCACTCTTTCATGGACTGGTTCTGGAACTGTACAATAGTGAAGAAAGCAGCCTGAAAATAATAAGCCATCAATCAAGGATACACCTATTCTCTCTTTGCTCTCGAACATGGATGTGCTGTGTCTAGCTAACTCATCAATTCCTGCCTTGACATCTCGTAAAGACAGCCTGCCTGCCTGCAACTGCAAAGCAGGTTTTACTTAAAATCTTTCATCTCTTAAGTGGATTTGATCAGGGTCTTTTGACCCCAACAGTAGAAATAAAGGTAGAAGTGCTCCTTATTCTCCTGAGTTAAAGGAATGAAGGGAAATACATTTTCAAATAAAATGTATATTGTTATGTGGAGAGCCATAAGTAATCGCCATTACAAGATGGCGCTGGCTCCCACTGTGCCTAACTAGTAAACAAGCATTGTGAGCAGGTGAGAGCCAAGTCACTGCCCATCTTGGGGCTTAGTAATGATGGGCGAGCAACAAATCAGGTGCTGACATGCCACGCTGAGGGCTATATAAGCAGCACCATTTCCGGGTTCTGGGTCTTCCCTCCTGAAGAAGCAATAAAGCTTTTGCTGCAGAAGAATCCGTTTGTCCGAGTGTGTTCTTGCCAGCAAGAACAATAGCTTGGGACATTGTTACATTTTGTATTATACTGTGTCAGTGGAGTTCCAATATCCTTTTCTAGTAAACAAATTCCACCTGATAGTGAGACTTTTCACCCAAATAAGTAAGTGTTAAATCTTCAAAGAATTCTCGTTTACTATGCTCGACATTGACTTCCTTCACAAGCAGAAACATTTTTAATACTAATTCCAAATAAAAATAGAATTTTTTTTTTCTGAGACAGGGTTTCTCTGTGTAGCCCTGATTATTTTAGTTTTCAACAATTAATTATATCGTAATCTCTGAGTACTTCTATTTGACTGTATCATTTAATTTCCATGTGGAAAACAGTTTTTCTCTAAAAATTAATGATTATACATTTTATAAGCAAAAGTATGCTATTATATGTAGTTATAATAAAATTATATATTTGACATGTTAAATGGGTAAAACACTTAACATAAAAATGAAAATTATGAAAGTTGGAATTGGTGAGAGTTTTGTATAAAAATTGAGGTATGATTTTTTAATCATGAAAGTATATATAAAGTCTGATAGATAAGTACACAAATACATTCACTTACATGTTTTAATGTCTAATGTATATATGTAATTCCTGAAGTCCTCAATATCAACAAGATTCCAATCCAATATCCAAAATGTCATTATGTCCTTCACAATACTATAAATTTCAGACAAATTTTGATTGCAGACAAATAGAATCTGTGTAAGAATCTATGAATTTATTTCAGAAATTAAGCCTAGGGGTCTGAAAGCATGGCTCAATGGATCAGAGTGTATGTGCTGCAAATATTACCACTTTAAGTAGAATTTCCAGCATCTACATTAAAATGCTAGAAGCTGTTGGCTGGGCCTGAAACCTCAGTGTGGATATAATGACCAGACAGAAAGTTCTAGTTCACTGAACAGCCACCCAAGTAGAAATGGCAAGTGAGACAGTCACAGAAGAAGACATAAGGTCCTGCCCTGACCTTGCTATGTGTACATTATATTCATGGATTCAACACAAATACACAGAAATAAGTTAATTCATTAGTTAATTAAAAGAAAAATAAAGTTAAAATAAATAATTAAAATGTGGATATATCTAAACTCGAGGCCTGCATGCATGAACACTCTGTTTCATAGGCATTTTCTGATGTAACCATAAGTGTCAAAATCATTAAAATTTATATAGCATAAGTGGTAGGTTTTCTTTCAAGATGAATTAAATATTAATTAACTATTAATTACTTGTTTATGAATGAAACATGAAGTTGGCACTAAATGACCACAACAAGATTCTATGTAGGAATGTTTGACATATTCTGTAGAAGAGACGGTCTAACTTATGATTGGAAAGATATCTATCGTATGTGAGTCATTGCTGGGGCATTAATGCCAACGATTTTGGAATTGATAGTAAATCCAGCCATTGGTTCTTCCTTCACTTCATGTTGAGTTTTGGTCTGTTGCTAAGTATTGTAATAGTAAATACTGGCATCCAAGATTGATTGTCACCAGGGATGAGAAAATCCTCACATGCACAAAGTGATGCTATGTAACTTTGCTCCTTAATTTGAAACTATTAGTTAATAAAGATGCCTATAGTCTATATAGCTGGGCAGAAGAGAGGTAGGCAAGCAAGGCTTTTGTTCCCAGGCTTAGGTTCAGAGGTAGGACAACAAGGAGGAGAAGAGAGAAGGAATAGAAAGGAAAAGAAGTTATAAATTAAGTGATCATAAGAATTGACCATGCTGTCCAGTTGGTGTAAGAGGGGCCCAGGAGAAACATGGCAAGTTGCATTTGGTGGTTATTGTCACAGAATTAGATATAATAGCATAGAAGGTAGATATTTGTCCAGTTCTAGTGATTTAAAGGCTTATTATTAATATAAAAGTTTTGTGTCTTTTTACCTGGGAACTGAATAATCAAAGGTGATGTAGAAACCTTCAACTGAGATTAAATATTTACTATAACAATTATCATTAATAGATTTATTCTAGGGTTTGCTAAAATTTATATTGAAATTCATCTTTCTTCTTCATCTATAGAGCAGTTAATTAACTCTTTAATTTAGATTTTTTACTATTGATATCTTTATAAGAATGTAAAGATTCACATTCCATTTGAGCCACTCTTATTCACTCATCTTAACTTTACAAGTAGATATGAACTCTGTGATTGAATATTGCCTATAATACTCTAAAAAACTAAAGATATATAAAAGCATCCTTGCACTTAAAGATCTTCAAGGATAGAAATTATTTTAAGCATAAACAAAAATATGTTAAGAAGAATAAATATGTTATTTAGAATAGTGAACACAAGATCAGGATTTTGTTGAGAGAAAATGTAATTCTATTCTGGTGACTAGAGATGCTCTTTGAAAGAAGAGGTATTCAGGATGTATTGTAAAAGAGCTATGCAGTGTCATAGGTGCTGATAGATAGAAGAAAGTAACGTAAGTGGAATATGTGGGCAATACTACTGTGGTGGTTTGAATAAAAATGGTCCCTGAATGTCCACAGAAAGTAGTATTATTGAGAGATATGGTCTTGTTAGAGGAAGTATGTCACTTGGCAGTAGGCTTTGATGTTTCAGAAGCTCAAAAGGCCTAGTGGTTCACTGTCACTTCCTACTGCCTAGAAAACTAGATGGTACAGTCTCAGCTACTTCTGCAGCAAATTGTCTGTCTGTATGCCTTTATGCTTGCTGACATGATAATAATAGACAAAACCTCCTAACTGTATGTAAGCCACCACAATTACTTTTTTAATATTTTTTATTATTACGTATTTTCCTCAATTACATTTAGAATGCTATCCCAAAAGTCCCCCATACCCTCCCCCTCTTCCCTACCCACCCATTCCCATTTTTTGGCCCTGGCATTCCCCTGTAAAAGATACCACAGTCATGGTGTCTCTTCACAGCAATAAAACCCTAATTGAGACAGAAGTTGGTACCAGGGATGGGACTAAAGCTGTGATAGGTCTGAGCACACTTTCGTTTGGAGGAATGTGCTCTTTGAGACTTTCAAATTTAGGGACATGGATCAGGAGGTTTTGGAGGAGAAGTCTATTAACGTGTGGCCCAGAGATCATATTTGTGATATTTTGTGAACAATGTAACTACTGTCTGTCCTTGTCTAAAAAAAAAAAATCTTCCTGAGGCTCAATTGAAGAGTTATGGATCAACAGCTTTGTCAAAGGCTGTTTCCAGACAACCTAGCATTGAGTGTATTGTGTGCCTTAGTGACTGGTCTTACAAAGATCTATCATGCAAGTGAACAAACTGAGCAAAGAAAAATACAAAATTTTTTAAATGAGAAAGGAAGCAACAGGAAATGCAAACAAATTGAAGAAAAGCCTGAGGCTAAAAGTAATAAAAAGAGTGGTGACTTCAGAGCAAGACCCTACCCAGCTAAGCTTCCAGTTTGTGAAAAGGAATTTACAAAAGTATAACGGAATTAAAGTAAACTTTAGGACCAGGCATGGTGCAGTATACTTTTAATTCTAGCACTTGGAAAGCAGAGGGAGGTCGACCTCTGAGTTTGTGGGCAGCCTGGTCTACAGAGCAAGTTTCAGGACAGACAGCCTTAGACAGTGAAGGAAACCATCGAAATCAGAAAGCTGTTGAAAATATATGTGAACAAGGGTGTCATGTTATAGTTTCAGCAAATAGCAGAACTTGGCATGGTTCTGGTTTTAGAGTCAAGGATATAAGAAAGGGGATCTGCTATTTCCCTCAGCAACAAAGGAAAATAGCTGAGGCCAGGCATATGTCATGGGTGTTCCTGAATGGACAGCTAGAGAGGCAGAGTTTGGACTTTGCCACACTTGTTTCTAGTCTGGCTTTGGTCCAGTATTTCCTCACTATGATTCCTTGCCTTCCTTTTGGAATGGTACTGTATATTCTGTGCTGGTGTATATCAGAAGCATGTTGTCTTGTTGGAGTAGGTGTCACCTTGTAGGAGAAAGTGTTTGGGGATTGGTTTTTCAGATTTCAGAAGCTCAAGCCAGGTTAAGAGGCTCACTGTCTCTTCCTGATGCTTGCAGATTTAACTTACTGATGCTTGTGAGCCACCAGGAGGATACCCTGAATAAGACTAGGTCTCAGGAGGCAGAGGCAGGCAGATTTCTGAGTTTGAGGCCAGCCTGGTCTACAAAGTGAGTTCCAGGACAGCCAGGGCTACACAGAGAAACCCTGTCTCAGAAAAACCAAAAAAAAAAAAAAAAAAAAAAAAAAAAAAAAAAAAAGACGAGGTATTCTGCAAGAAAAACAAGTATTCTTAAACATTGAGAAAACTTACTTGCTCACAATAATCTTTAGTCCAGAGATGTCCAACAGGTCAATAATATAGGAACATTTTCTCAATTGAGTTTTCCTCTTCCAAAAATGACTCTAGCCTATGCCAAGTTGACATAAAACCTAGTTATTAGAGTTAAGCTCTTCTAAACTAGACACATAGTTCCTTACTGATAAACCACACTCTTTCATTCTTGTTCACCCCAAAGATCTCTTATTAGTATTGATACTAATAATGTACCACAAATATTCCAAGTGTAAAAATCCAAAATCTTTTAAATTTAAATATTTTAAAAGTTTGGGTTTTTCTGGGTGTGGTGGTGCATAGTTTTGATTCTAGCACTTGGGAGGAGGAGGCAAGTGTGTCTTTGTAAATCTGAGGCCAGTCTGGCTTATATAGTGGTTTCTATGCCAAAGTGGACTACAAAATCAGAACCAGTTACAAAACAAATAGAAGGCCAAACAAGAATACCACATACAGAGTCTCTTTAAAAGTTTGAAGCCTCTACAGCTCCAAAGTTAAATTAAAAATAATCCAAAGTCTTATAACTATGAGACCCTGGAGAGAAAAAGAAAATATATTCTTACTTCAGGGGAGATGAACTAGGTCAAATTCAGATGAAAACAAAACCGAATTCCATGGTGTAATAGGTCAATGTTTGACACATGGGACACACGAAAGTTCCACTGGACTTCAAAGAATCTTGGGACAACATTTTTGTGGCTCTGCTATCTGCAGCAAGCACATCCTGTCTCCTATGCTCAGCTTGACTCCTGCCTATACTGCTGCCATTCTTGCTATTAATAACACAGTACTGGCATCTCAGAAATGTCTTCACTACAACTGGTTGTATCTTCATTGATAGCCTTTGTGGGCCTTCTTGGGGATTTTAATCCTGCGATTTATGTGAAATCGTGTCTTCTCTCAATTTCAAAACAGATACCACCTGTGAAACTGCTACATAAAACCAAATTCAGTTGTAAGTAAGAGGTTCAAACCTTGCCCCTCACTGGAACATAGTTTCAGTGTGATGACACAGAGAAAACACCTCCAAGATGATTTCACCTCAGTGCTGCTGCTGTCTTGTAATCACAGTCGGTTGACTGTCCAGTCCTACCTGACCCATTTCAACATGCCCAGAAAAGTACAGCTTTCACATTAGAGAATCTGTTCCTATGGAAGGGTTTCCTTATGTTCCATTCCATTCTGTGGTTGATTTATTTTTGTGTTCCTTAAGGATTTATTTGTGGAAATCAGAACCTAATTTCGTATTGGTAGACTAGAAACTTATTTTTTGGTAACCTCCTCCAATGTGATGTTACTTTTATACCTAGTAGTAATATTTCATCTTTCTACATAAATGACTTGGACATCTAATTGGTTGTTCTGAAAGACCCACAATGTGAGGACTCCCCCACATTCTGACTCAGGAGAGGCAACACCCCAAAATCACCCACAAGAAACAGTCTTGCTGCAAACTGCAAGAGGATTTTTATTCAAGAGCGCTCTCGAGACCATGGTCATATACCACGCAGGGGTAGAGGACCAGTGGCACGCAGAGTAGCTGGGTAAGGGTAAACCACAACTCAAGGAGGTGGAAAGGGCGTTGTTGGAAAATACCAAAAATACAAGTTAAGAGTCACAAGGAAGCACAAAGTCACAAGAGTCATGAGGAATACCTGGTAATTGTGAAGGTTATTTCTCAAGATAGTTTCTAAGAGCCCCTAACAATAGCACCTTTGCATAGTGGGTTCCAGCAATGGTCAGGGTGGGTCAGGGTGACTTTCTTTGAATGAATACTCCTTGAACCCAGGAAGTGGGTGGGTGGAGTGATGTCGTTATCTGTTTTATGATTAGCATACCTAGGAGCATTGAGTCACAAAGGTCACATTCCCAAGCTTGGGCCTAAAGGCCTATAATTTTGTTTTTACGTTTTACTTTTTCAGTTCATAACCTAAAAGAGTGATGTTTTGCCATGGAAATAGTCTTTTATGTGATGGTACTGATGCTAAGATGTATTTCTTTAGAATGATCGCTTAATATAAGGATATATTGAAAACAGTTGACAGTGGGATAAGGAACAGTTGCTCTTAGGGATGTGCTTGCTTTCAGAGGAAGAGACACATTAGCTTTCGAGTGAGTGTTGTTCTTCTGCTCTAGACACCTTCAGTGTTACAAGCATTTTGTATCACAACACTTCAGAATTTGTTAAGGGCTATGTTTCTTTATTGTATCCCTTGTGAATATTACTTTACCTATTATTCAACTCATAATTTCTGTACTTTTCATAATTTCATCGTTTTGAAGCGCTAGTTCTCCATGAATTTTAGGCATTTAAATTGATTGTCTCTGCTCATAAGACATAAATTCTGAACACAGTTTCAAAAAACTACTAAATCCTAAATTTGATAATATTAGGAGATACAAGTCATGGATCTTCTATGCAGGCAATTTCTTCATTATGGAGGCAATTAGGAAATAAGCAGGTATACTTTTGCTGCTTTAATTGTTGAGTTGAAATCCTCCAAAATCCATATATTGAAGCTCTAATGTCCTCTGTTCACATATTTGGAGATACAGACTTTAAGGTTGTAATTAATAAACACATGAGTGTGGGAAACAAATCTTATGTATGTAGTGTCCTTGTAAAAGGAAAATAAACCAGTGAGCTTCTAGATTCTGAAAAGGCTCCCAAGAACAAAACAAGAAAGTTGTTGATCTACGACAAGGATGGAGGCTTTAGGAGATAATCCAGACAAAATATCTTCTTTTAAAAATAAATTTAACAAGTTTTACTTTGAGAATTTTATGTGGTACAAAATGCAATGAAATCTAATGTTTTTCCCTTTTCCCACTCCATCTCCCCTATACCCTCTAAAATTACCCTTCCAAATTGACTTTTTTTTTTTTGTATTTTGATGGCATGTTTGCATAAATATGTACAGCTGTGGCACTATCCACTGAACTATAGATAAACTACTCACCAATCCATGAATTGGTTTGAATATGAATTGACCCCACAGACTCATAGATGCTTGATTGTTCATAGATGAATACTTGGACAACAGGAAGTGGCACTGAAGGTGTGGCTTTGTTGAAACAGGTGTTGCTTTCTTGGAGGAAGTGTGTCACTGCAGGTGAGCATTGAGGATTCAAAAACACAAGCAAGCCCTAGTTGCTATCTCTTTCTTCTTGGTGACTGCAGATAAAGAGACAGAATTCTCAGCTCCTCCATTATCATGTCTGCCTGCATGCTACCAAACTTCCTGCCATGTGTATAATAGAGTAAACCTTTCAAACTATAAGCAAGTTTCAGTTAAAGGCTTCCTTGTATAAGAGTTGCCATGGTTATGGTGTCTAATCACAGCAGCAGAATATTGATTATAAAGAATCTCCAGCCTTACAAAAGGAAGATTCTCCATCAGTGCAGCACCATACACTGACAATAACCCTTCAGTAAAGCATGGGTCTAGAGATTTTCTATCTAATCCATGTTTGGGGTTTGGCTTGCTTAATCTTGTATAAGTAACCATAACTTCTATGCATCCACGTGGAACATGAAGACCATAGTGCACTGCTCTCCTCTTTATCTTCCAGCTCTTCCATTCTTTCCACTTTTGTTTTCTGTGAAGCCTAGGTTTTAGCAGGAATTGGATTAATATGTGGATCCCTTTCAGACTGAGCAGACAGTCTTTAATTCTAAGCACCATGATTATATATGCATGTTTCTATTGACTACTCTCAATTACAAAAAGAAGTTTATTTCAACAAGGTTGAGGTCACCAATATTAAAAATTAAACAAATGTGTTTCAAAGAGAATTGAATACCATGAACATTTATCAAGTTAACAATTAGTACCGTTAAACTCATTCATAAGCTTTTGACTGGGATTAGAGCATTTTAATAGTAGATTTGTAACTTCTGAATCTATGAAAAGATATTTATTTAAGCCACCCAGTTTGCTCTTTATTATTATGTATACATCAACTGATGGAGAAAAAAAATCTTGTAATTTGCTAATATGGACTTCCTGGAAAGAAAACTCATGGTATGGCTAAGGGAAGTGATTGTATATGTTTCAGAAAGAGTCATCTGGTAGTTATGTACTCTTCAAGTTAAAAAAAAATCAAGCATTTGTGGGTACAAGAAAAACTTGCTACAAAATATTATTTATGTATAAAATATGAAAGATTTTGGACTGATTTTTTTATCCTTTATGGAAATAATCTGTCAGAGTGTAATCAATAGAGTAAGAATTATACAAGATGGCTGTACAACATCTCCCGCTTCTCTCCAAGACTCTTGAAGCCAGTTCTTCATACATTCTAAGTGACTGATACATGTTCCTTTTTCCAGAGGAACGTGATATTTTGTACTATGCATTATTTCTATGGTCAAGTATAGGGGTATAAAACATAGAATTTGCATATTCCTATAGAACAAGTTAGCATTTTTCTACATTAAATTTAGTTATAGAAGAAATCTACTACTGCTGCTAATGAAACAAACCAATTGCTTTTTTCATTTTCAAAGCTGCAAGAGTGTGTGTGTGTGCGCTCGTGCACGCAAGCATGTGTGAATCAGACAGCAGTGGTGGTCATCATCTTTCCCAGAAATAGAATTCACTGCAATGGAAACACTTCGATTTTTATGTTAAAAGCAATTAAGAATGATTATTTCATAATCTCCAAGATATAAAACACTACCTGAAGTTTAAGTTACCTGATAATTATTCTGTTGAAAGTTAATCTAAAATTTCATATTTGAATAATTATTCTCTTCAACAGTTGTTGATTGTACTTAATAGGAAAAGAAAATGCTTAACCATACAAAACATTCTCAAAAGAGGCTCCAAACAGCTCTCCGTAACATATCAAAGGGCTAAACAACCCTAACAGTCAAAATGGCCTATGTAATTTATCAGGGCAAACCTTTCCTACTGTAATTGTGAGACATTCTATCTTCTTTTGTCCTCACTGAGTCAAAAGAACAGAACAGGCACTCATCATTTCAAGCATCCTCTTTCTTTGGCAAATGTTTTCTTTTTCATCAAATTTTGTAAACATGCAGCTGTCCAATGATGTGCCAGTCTCTTATATAGTTAGGTTAGTATTTGCATATACATTAACATACATGCTGCTCTATACTTATCTCTATATTACTTACAATACATGGTAAATATAAATGATATTTAATAGTTTTTAAAAGTATATCTGTAAGAGATTAATGACAAACAAATGTCTTTGTAGGTAGAGTACAGGTATTAATTTTCTTTCTTGAGTATTTTGCATTTATTGAATACAACAAATTGTAATCAATACAGAAAAACAACAAATTGAACTATTAATGGCAAAAACAAAGTCATTCTATAATGACACAACTAAAACTGGGCAAATTACTTTTATGATGTTAGAAAATATCTCTTGTTCCATGAGATAACAACATCACTTACCAAGAAAAAAAAATATAGTGATGTCATTTACCAAAACACCAAAAACATATTAATGACATAAGCAAAGTGATTGCATGTGAAAATAATCATCTAAGTGGAGAATAACAAATTAAAACAAATAAGTTTGCATTGTGGTTAAAATACTGCATGCTGTCCTAACCACTTGGATGCATGGGAAGCTGTAACATTCTTAAAGTTTTAATGGGAAAGCAATTACAAAACTTTCCCTGGGGTTATACTTAATGACATTTACAATTAGAAACCCTCCTATATCTAAATTAAAATATTTAGCAGTAATTTGAGAAAATTGCTTCTAGTTCTACATTCTGTTTCCTCTATAAATATACAATTTAAGTTTGTTTTAATAATAAAAATATTAAACACTGTGAAATCTACTAAAAACCTTGTAGTAGTCATTCTTCTTTGAGTCAGATCTTCTGATAGTTATTTTAATTTGAGTTTATTTTTATATCAACAGCATCTGTTGGGTGTGAGATAATTCATCTTATTTTCCTGTCTTTTTCTACTTTTCTTAACTTGCAAAATCTCAATCTCATTTACTTCCTAAAGTAATCATTCAATCATGACTATACACTATACAGATTTAGAATCAAACACTTTGTTCTATTAAATAAAATTTAATGTATATTATCCTTTATACCTTTAAAAATATTTTCATTAAGTTAAGAAGCCATACAATCATATTCTGTTGTACCTAAATTAGTCTACACATATGACAGTATGATTTAATATTTCATTTTTATGTTTAAGTCATTTTGAAACTATATGCTGGTCTGAAATATAAAAATGGTAGTAGTTTTTAGTCAGACGTTCTCTGTATCCTTATTGATTTTCCTGGAAATGGTGGAAATTCAGAATTGGTGCATTTTTAAAATGCATTGCTGTGACAGTAAAACAAACTTGCTTCTCTAGCTAAGTTTCGTGCAACCTGGATCATATGTACATATAGTTCATATAGATTTAAATTTATATATTTTAAGAATAAAGGCATTTGATTACATATGCTTTTGAAGATGCATGCTTCCTTTGGTAGCCTCTGATGGTATGATTTTTCTTTCCTAATGTCCTGCAAAAAAATAGTAAGAGTGAAAATTATTGTACCCTACTCATGAAATTATCAGATGATATTTATCAATTTATAAATTTTATACACACACAATGTTCATCTGCACTGTGGATATTGAATGTATGTGTATGTAGTATTCTCTTTTGTTGTGGTTCTTCAGGTA
Organism: Mus musculus; assembly: GCF_000001635.26. Lineage (NCBI taxonomy): Eukaryota > Metazoa > Chordata > Mammalia > Rodentia > Muridae > Mus > Mus musculus. The sequence continues at coordinate 48,225,990 of NC_000078.6, read as the reverse complement.
CAATTTAATATTCAGAGTGTATAAATACAAAACTTTTTGTGTATACAATGCATTGTCTGTTTGTGTGTAGATCTTTTAAATTCATATTTGTCATTTCATTATAGGATTCAAACCTTATACTAGTTTCTAGAGGTCTATCACTTTGTAAGTCAAAGAACACAAGTACATGGAAGGCAGTAAAAGTTCTGCCTGATGATTTCTGAGAGAGATAAGAATCCAAGGATCTGAGTGTTTACAAAGCCCACCCTCACATATGGATGTAATACAGCTAACAGAGACTTATGGTGGTAAACCTGTCAAGACCTTTCAAAGTTAGTTGACTTTCATTCTTTTTTCTGGAATGGCTTTATTTAAATAAACATCAGTCTTCAAATAACATCCTTGATTTTTGCAATCATAGCAAGTAATAAGAGAATTGTGTATTTTATGAAGAATTATATGCATAAATTTGAAACCAAGGTACCAGAGATGTGAGAACAAAGGAACTCTTACTCGTTCTTGTCTCTTCCCTCCAAGAAGATTTTCTTTTGTCCTTTAAAATTATAGGAGGTATTCTAAATAGTAATATGACAGAATCCTATGCAAACCCCCCAGTACCATATTTGCTTTGCAATAAATACCTACTCTTTACTTTTAAGGAGATTTAGACAATTCGATTTGTCCTGTAGCCTCAGGTTGTGCAGGAAGTTAGCAAAGTATTTTAATACCCAGGCCTCCACTTTCCCTGTTAGCTATTATTAATCCCTAAAGCCTAGAATTGCATAAATTTCACCTACAAAGAAGCCCACAGGTCGTTTTTATTTGGAGCACTTTTCTTATATGCACCACAATATATTCTGTTATGTATTACCTAGTCTGAATGCAAAACTGTTTTATATGCAGATTTAAGGTAATGAGCACTCAAGTTTAAAAAATGGCTCTGGTATCCTGTAGCTGCTCAATAATAATATACTCTTACATTCCAACAGAGAAGGATGGATTATGGGTTTTTCAATTTGCATCAGGCATATTAATTGCAGAGTAGGGCTTCCACATAAAATATCAATGTACTGGAACAAACTGTTAATGTACCAGAATATGAACACTTACATTCATTTCTGGAGCTTTAAAAAGGAATCTTCCTTTTTTTCCCTCTCTTCTATACCTCTGGAGATGGTACTGTGCTGTAGTCAGTTAATGAGAACTATGTAACCACTATTTCTCAAAAAAAAATTCTAATTAGATTAAGTGCAATACGGCTTTGTGACTAATTTCTTCTGGGGAACAATACAATAAGCTATTAGAAAAAGGAAAAAAATAGTGGGTATGGAAGAAACTTATTTTAGGGTTGCTTTCAAGAAACATGACATGGAAGATGAACTTTATGCCATAGTTGCAGGCAGAGAACACTCTATTTGCATTATATTTCTCAACTGTGAAGAGAATGCCTAAACTAGTAAAACTGTAATTGGAAGTTTTATAAGTCATTTTTAGTTGAGCTTTTGCACTGTAGGTTTAATTGTAGAAAAATAGTATATTATGGTTATTTGTTTCATGACAGTACGTAAATTAGATATGCTCTTGGAAGAATAAAATTGTGATTGCTGATCCTACAAAATAAAAACTACAAGAAGTAAATGAAAAAAATTGCATTTCTGTACGTCTTATTGATAAATAGTAATAACACAAATTATAATACTTTGATAGCAGTAGAATAAAGACCTCATTTGTATGGCATTGTCTGTGTGGCATTATTCTATAATGATGACCTTTTCCAATATTGCAACAAAGAAGCAGAGAAAAGAAAACCATATTTAATCAGGCTATTCATTTTTTACTGTAGCCCATATCAATAAATTATTGTTTTAATTGGTAAATAGCTATTGCATAGGTCACACGTTTTTATTTGAATTTGTTTGTTTCACATTTGTATTTTATTTAACATTATTTTTAGCGTTTAATCATATTTGTGATTTTTGTTAGGCCCAAACAATATTCAAATGGGGATCGAGTTTTCAAAACTCTTCTTTAAAAGAGAGAATTTGAACTTGTATTCTACAACTATAGTCAATTAATAACTTCACCAGGCAAAGAAGAACTATTACCCCCTAAAGTGCAACAGGAGCCTTGATTCTTTTTGTGTCTAGAGAGACCCAATGAATGTCACCTCCTGAAATGATTTTCCTTTTCAATCTCCAGGTGAAAAAAAGGTGCGAGAAGACCTTGCTTCCACCATCAGTGAAAAAAATGTCATTTTTAACCCTTTGTTTGAAAAAAAAGTGTGTGTGTGTGTCCATGTGTACATGCATATGCACCTGTTTTCTCATACATACTTCATTTTGCAATAGTTGCTTTGAAATCAAAATGTATAATGGGTCAAAAATAAAGATTGAATTGTCTCAGCATTTAAACTTAACATGACCAATGACAAAACACAATTTGATAATTGTTCAACTTGGTAAGGGTAATGTGAAAGTTACTTTGCTATACCACACTGGCAGACAAAGAGGCAGAGACACATATTCTGTGAAGAGACCATGGGCACTGACTGGAACGGCAGCTCTCTGCATGTGTTAGGTACCAAGCATGTTAAGCAAGGCTGAAAGTATGTTAGTATACATTGATTTACTTTTAGTAGATGTATTTGGAATTTCAGAAATTATTTTTCAATAAAACATCCAAATAAAATGTAGCAATTGTTTTATTTTTCAATAGTTCTTTCAGAAGAATAACCTTTGTCTCCAGGTTTTTCTTTCCTTGTTTAAAATGCTGTGTAGCACAAGACTGTGTTATTTTAATGTCACAGGCATAGAAAGGAAGTAGGTTCATGTATCATATTTTGTAAACCTGTTTCTGAACTCCACCTACTAAAAAGGCCCAACAAATTTACAAAATTTTCCTTTTTGGTAAACACTGTGTACAAATTTTAATGCTTGAAACAGTGTGTAATTGGATGTAGCAGTGATGTGAAATTTTATGAACTTTGTAAATTTAGTAAAAATTCCTTTTAACTATAAAGGACAATTTTAGAAGTAGCATTTTGATTAACCTGCCCCCTTTTCTAATGTACCTACTTTGTTTGCCTATGTAAACGTGGAATACAAATTAATGTCAGTGCAAACTGATTTTAAGTGATTTCAGGAAACTACAATGTCCTTTATTTCCTTATGTCGCATTTTGCCTTCACTAAATTTGTTGATTTCTTGTTGTAGTGTTTACTCATTTATTTATTTATTTATTTTGCTTTTACAGTCTTGTGAAGAGAGAAATTTAATCTCTTCAACTTTGTTGGTAAATTACATTGATGAATGCATTCTGACAGGAAGCTTTCCTGAAATGAAAAGGACTCCTGTGTAAGGGTGGGAATAACTATTCTAAGAGCCTTTTATGGTTCCGTTGCCAAGGAAACCACAGCTTTGTCTGTACGTGTTTGGAATGGCTGCCTCCTTAGAAAGAAGCTTCCAGATAGTCACTGTGTGATGTTGATGAAATGAAAGGAATGAACCTATTTTAAGGGATTAACTTCAAATTAGGAAAAAGAGCATATTTAGAAGACAGAATTTTCAAAAGTGTGTAACATATAGAATTATGAGGAAACTGAAGTCAGTGTTGATGTGGCCTATTCAGTTGGGAATGATCTGAAGGATATAATATGTTCATCTCTCTACATCACTTTTTGCCTATTTACAGATTTATGGAGAAGTAAACAAATAGCATAAGATATAGGAGTACTCCCAAATAAGCTTGCTGATGAGGAATCCTGATATTTGTATAAATGGTTGTGCTTTCTCTCATTGGCAGCCTTATTCTTTCTGCACAATGTCTGTAAATCACAACGAAATGCTGTAGCTGTGATCCTATCAGAGTAGCCAAGATGTATTGACTCTGAGATACAAAACACAGGGAGAAACAAAGAAATCTCATGCTCTGAAATAATATAAACAAGTATTAACAACAAAGATATACTTTCATTACTGTTCTAAATTTTATTTGTGTACATGTGCATGGGAATACATGTGAGTGCATATAGATGCATGTTGTGCTCATGTTTGTGGAATCCATAGGTTAACCTCAGGTATCATTCTGCAGGTGTTGCTTAGCTTGTTTTGCCCTCAGCAGATTCTCTCATTTGGCCTGGAATATACTGACTACACTAGGTTGGCCAATGAGCCCCATGTATCTGCCAGCTTCTGCCTCCTGAGTACTGGGATAACTGATTTACCTCATGCTCAGCTTCCTAACATGGATTCTGAGGATCAAATTCAGGGCTGCGTGCTTCTGTAGCAAGCACTCTGCCAATGGAGTCATCTCCTCATCTCTAATATATATATTTGCAATGAATAACAAGTAGGAATTAAAGCAACTCAAATGAAGGAAACTTAGACAAACTTTCAATGTAGTGTTATTCTATTTTTCATTTTATTTCAAGACTTTTGGAGTACTTTTGGAAATTCCTTCCTATTGAAAGGAATTATTTTGAGCTCACTACAGATAGTGAACAGGTTTCTGAAAACTTTTCATCAACAATAGATGTACCATAATTTTTGTTTCCAACATTCGAAGCATGTATACACAAACTACTAGGATCAAAAACTATTATTAGGTGGTGATCTATATTAAAATTGAATGTGCCAGGCGCCACGGCACAGCACTTGGGTGGCAGAGGCAGGCAGATTTCTGAGTTTGAGGCCAGTCTGGTCTACAGAGTGAGTTCCAGGACAGCCAGGGCTACACAGAGAAACCCTGTCTTGAAAAACCAAAAAACAAAACAAAACAAAAAAGGTGAATGTATATATACATTTTAAAGAAGTATCTTCAGAAAAGCTTAAAATAGCAATCAAATAAGTATGTTTCAGTACACTTGCCACCATCAATTATGCAGTAGAGTCAGGTAGAGAAACACAGGAATGTTGCAGAATAGTGCTACTTAAAGACATGATTTCAGAGGACAGTGCTTCATACATTTTTTAAAATATTATAAGATGGTAAAAGATTATATTACATGATATATTACAAAGGAAAACCATAAGAACTAGTTTTACATACTTTGTGAAATGAACTGAAATTCAGCTCCAACGCACAAATGTAGAAGGACTGTAGACCGCATGAATGTAGAACTGGGTAGAAGGAGCATTTCTTTTTCCTGCGATTATAACCCAATACAATGTTTCTCAATCTCCTCCATGTACACCAAGCATTTAGTGATCCTTATGAAAAATTAAATACTGAGTTCTGAGTTCTCAGTCTGTATTTCTTTGGAATTGGTCTGATTTTGGAGACCATCAAAGAACAACTCACTCATTCTTTGCAATTGTCATGAACATTGTATTTCACATTGTATTAAAAGGGTAGAGCTCAGATATAACTCAAAATCAATACTCATGTATCTGAAAGTCTTAATTTCATTAAGTGACTGCTAAGCAGTATAAATGAGAATCATGATACCAGCATAAGAGTATCTCAGGAAAAGAGCTGGTGTCAGAGAGTGTGGGGCATTGGGCTATGCACAGACAGGCTGGTCTCCAGTAGCACTGAGATGCTGAGCCCTGGGACCCTGTGGTCATAATTTACCTACATGGGACGGAAGAAGTTTCTCTCACTTCTCCTGGAACTCTGGATCCTGTCTAAGTTACCGCCCTCCTCAGCCCCCACAGGAGAAGCATGGCTAGAAATCACATAGGCAATGTTCCAAGCTTCTGACCTTCAGGCTAAACTCCTCTCCAGTTACCTAGCAACAGAAAAGATAGCAGGATACTTTTAAAGGAGCTGTTCGGCCCCTCCTCATCTCTCTCACTCCTCTCATTCCATTGTTCTCTTACCTTTCATTTCTCTCACTCCTCCCTCCTCTCTCTTTGTCTTCTCCTCTCCTCTCCTCTCCTCTCCTCTCCTCTCCTCTCCTCTCCTCTCCTCTCCTCTCCTCTCCTCTCCTCTCCTCTCCTCTCCTCTCCTCTCCTCTCCTCTCCTCTCTCCCTCTTATTCTCTTTCTCTGTAGCATTTCTCTCTCTCTCTCCTCTCTCTCTCTTTCTCTCTCCCTGCCTTTCTACAATAAAGCTCTAAAACCATAGACAGTCTCTGCTCATCAAGATCCTCTATGCTCACTCTCGCAGGTGTGGGAACATCTCTTCCTTCTTCCTCCTCTCCCATAACCCCGGGATTACAGAGTGTGGCCTGGGAGCCCCCAGGTTGGGCTGCCCCTTTTCTACCCCATCCAGTGGGTCAGAGGCTTGGATGCCAACCCAGGGCTGAGTGGAAAGTGTCTGGCAGCCTTTCCTTGTCTGCCTGTCCAGAGCATAGGTGGAACTTTGGCGGAACGTGGGTCCTTCCTCCCCCTCTTCCCCGGGCCCCTTTTTAGTTCCCACAAGAGAGTACATGCATTTTTTTAGTAGATCTTGGGTGCAAGCATAGCAGAATTTCATAGGTACTGGAAGATGAAGCTCCTGCTTTAGAAAGAGAATCTACATTTAAATCATAAGATATGGAAAGCTTATAATTGTAAAACATTGCATGAGGAGAGTCCTAGGTGCCAATAATGAAAGAAGAGACAAGGCAAGAGAGCAAGACTAGGAACAGCATCTTAGAAGAAGAAAGTAGAGAAAGACCAGAAGTGAAAACTAAAAACATCATACCAGGAAATGTTGCTGATAAAAGAAAAAGACTCAATAAACTCTAGAGCAGGCTTCTTCAGGTAGAGCCTCAATAGAGCTGGTTTGAGACATCTTGTGCAGGTTGTATGTATGCAGCAGGCTGCTATGCCTTAAGTGTAAGAACCCTAATATTTCCTGAAAGCATTGTGAGCAGCAGTTTGTTCTAAAGCTTGCATCTTACCGTACCCCTCATCCCCCACATTCTGATAGAGTCCTTAGTCTTAGGAGGTCATGTGATAACGATGTCCCACTTAGGGCTCATTGTCCCATAGTTTCTTATTTCCTGTACTCTGATCAGCTATGGGTCTGTATTAAATACCACCGTGTAAAAACAAAACTTTTCTGATGAGGTTTGAAGGCTGTCATAATATATGAGCATGAAGATAAGAACTTAGGGTGAAGTTTAATATTGTTTTCATTTAGTAGAATGGTTTTAGTAGATTTCCTTTAGGATATAGGACCTCCTAGCCTTTTATTCTTACCAGGGATGAGTTACACCTTATGAAGTGATTTTTATATCTAATTAAAAAGCAGATGGTTACTTTCATATACTCATGATTCTATTGTATCAAAGATTGTATCCTGTCAGGGTGGTGATTACTCTAGTATACAGCATTCATAAGTGGTTGATAACTTCACTATCAAGCTGCCAGCTTAGTACTTCTGATATTATGGAAGGAAGCTATTCAGGATGATGTTTGTAGGTCAATGTCAGCTTGATTTTTCTTTGTCCCATAAGTTAATTATGTGATGTTTTCCCCACAAATAATCTAATGTTAATGTTCTCTTGAGCAACAATGGCAATAGCTTGAATCACGTTGAGGATAACCAGTAAGATGGGAGAGAAGTAACCCACTTCTGACACTGGGATTTTGTTTGCTATACTATCTAGAATAGGTATTATACCCTAGCACAGGAGATATACAATTTGGGAACTGGCTAAAATAGCAGGTTTCCATGTAGTTTTTTTTCCAAAGATATTTATTCTCTTTTCTTTATTCCTTTTTCTTTCTGGCCTTACCTTTCACTCCACTTACATCTTTATACTTTATCATCCCCTTCATACCCTTCCTACCACATAACTTCTCCTACTCTCATTCTTAATTCACCTCCGTCAATGGCACATTTGTAGTGCTGGTTTCTTTAAGGACCCAGTTCTGTTCTGTGACTATGTTTTTGTTTTAATCCCATGCTGCTTCATAGTAGCTGATTATGGTTTACTTCATGCACTAGCAGGAGTAGAGTTTTTCCCAGCTGCAGGTATTTTATTTCCAGGGACTCTGGGGAGGGTATAAATGGGAGAGCAACAAGAAGGGCTGTGACGTTGCTGCTCATCTGATGCTCCTGGTTGCTGTTTTTGTGGTTTGTTAAGTAGTCATGAGCAAAGAGACAAGAAGAAGTTAGAGATATCCAGATGAGGAAGACTGGACTTCCCTCAAGAGACCCAACACCTCTAGTCAGCAGGAACTAGACTAAAGAGATCCATCTCCCCTTTGTTCTCTAACCTCCATCCTCTTTTACCTACTGCTAGGGGTATGGAAGAGATTAGAGTAGAATAAGAGTTGTAAGAGTGGTAGATATAGATAGCCTAGTTGGCCATCACTGGGAGGAGAGGCCCTTGGTCTTGAAAAGATTGTATGCCTCAGTACAGGGGGATGCCAGGCCAGGAAGCAGGAGTGAGTGGGTTGGGGAGCAGGCCAGTGGGAGGGTATGGGGACTTTCAAGACAGCATTTGAAATGTAAACGAAGAAAATATCTAATAAAAATGTTTAAAAAAAAGAGTTGTAGATATAATATAAGAACCCAATATAATAGCTAAAAAACACACAAACACACATTTCTATTTGTCTGGTACCCCAATTTAAACACACACACCTATACACATACATACACACACACATTTCTAAAGATTCAAAACTAAAATCTCATATAAAAATGAGCATAACATTCATTCCCAGAATAATTATTTCTGGTTCTGTTGAACTCCATACTTTTATTTTTCTTTATAGCTAAATCAAATTTAGTTTTATGCATAAATAACACACAATTCATCAGTTGATAGACATTTAGGCTAGTTTCATTTCCTAGATACTGTGCATAGAATAACAATGAATGTGGATGAGCAAGTATCTATGAAATAGATTATGGAACCTTTTAGAAATATTTTAGAACCTGGTAGGAACAGATGCTGGGTGATATAAAAGGAGTTGAAGAAAAGAGGAGGACTGGGTATACTCCATACATGTATAAAATTTTCTTACAATACAGTTGAAAATCCAATATACATTAGAATCATGGGTAAAAAAAGAATAAGAGATCATATACTATCCTTGATTATTTGACATAGAAATAAATAGATTTTTAGTGTGTTCTACAACCTTTGACAGGGAATTATAATTTGTAACAAACAAAAATCATACACATATTATCTGTGAAACTAGATGGAAGGAATAGGGAATTTCTACTGAGGGAATTGATAAAAAGAAACAGAATGAAAGTCTTAAAAATAAGAATAGAAGATGAAATTGTTAAGATGGAAATCCAGATAATGAAATAAACAGAAGTAAGACAGTTAAGGTCACATGTGTAGGAATTTATTCTAGCAAAGAAAATAGTGAACAGTTAGGATCATTTATAGAAAAAAGATTTGAAAAGATTTTAAGAGTGTTACTGCTGGTAAATAAGGATAGTGATGAGATATCAGAACTGTATAGTATTTTATGACGTGATATGGATTTCCTATTAGTTCATAAGTATTGACAGATTCAGTAAATGTGTATTAAGAAAAGAATTCTGAAAAAAAGAAGGCTAAATGGAGCATTGATTCATCAGTGAAAGAGTAGAGAATGTTTGGAAAGAATATTTGGACATAAGCTTGGGTGATCCGAAGAGAATGAAAAGATGTTTAACCTTACCTGAGGTATTAGATTAACTTTTGTAGTGAAAAATGAGGAAAACTAAATGACTTCAAAATAATTACTCTGATATTAGGGAGATTTTATAATAGGTGATGTTATTGGATAGGTCGAGAAAATAATTTACAAAAGGATACTTTCTGCCTAAATATATCCTGCTTTTGGACTTTGTGACAGGTTATTTATGCCACAAATAGTGCATATCAGGCACAGCATTGTATAACAAATGACAGGCATAGAAGTGGTAATCCATATCTTTCCTATAAGGGACAGATTTCTTTTAAAAATACTATAAACTGTCATAGAAATTCAACAAAGATTTTGGAAAATGCATACTTCAATGTTTGATTAAAACATATCCTAAAATTGCAAGAATATTATGTAATTATGAAGATCTTAATGGTATATGTATTATTATTATTATTATTATTATTATTATTATTATTATCATTACTACCCCATTGCACTCAAATTCATCATGAAAAGGATTAGGAAATAGGTACATACTGAAATTTTCATAATCAATATTATAACAGAGATGTTGAATTCTGATACTTATTAGGAGTCTCCCTGTAACAGGACTGGCCAGGCCACCTCGATGTAAACACTGGGGGCATGCAGCCCGAAAAGCATCTCCTGCAGGAGGACCTAATTGAGGACTGCCTGAGAGACCAAGGATTGCTGGCGCAGACAACACCACCCTGCCCTGAACTGCTGTTTAGAAGGGATGGTTTCTTGGGACCAATAGGGTGTGGATGGAGGGAATTAAAGGAACTTGGAGCAGTGTTCAGATAAGCTTGCTGAGGAGTTGATATTTCTCACCTGCTCCTGGAGTCTATGTCATTGAAGGTTGGGCAGTGAATACTCTAGGTCACATACAACACCTCCCCAAGAAGATAGTTAGTGAGAAGGTGCACATATGCATGTGTGCACTCACACACACACACACACACACACACACACAGAGAGAGAGAGAGAGAGAGAGAGAGAGAGAGAGAGAGAGAGAGAGAGAGAGAGAGAGAGAGAGAGATTATTGCAGAGCAAATCTCATTTGTGCCCTTGGCATAACAAGGCATTTTGATTAACCAATGCAACATGTCAAATAAATATGCTAGGTTATCACATTTAAAGACATATTTTAAGCTTGTTAAATAGGACAAAGACTGAAGACTCTTTGGAGTATGCAATGTACTTTTATTTCAAGACAGAGTCTTAGTATGCAGCTTTGGGTGCCTTGGAACTTACTCTGTAGGTCCCAGTGTCATGTTACTCTTAAGATTCACCTGCCTCTATCACTAGAGTGTTGTAAAGGTATACACCACCACATCAGTCCCTTGCTTAAATTACAGTTCTTACACAAAAGTAATATAGTGTTCTTGTTGTTTCCATCATTAAGGGCACGAAAGTTGAAATATATAGGGTAGAAGTGCATGATTCTTTGTTTTGTGGGATTTGAGACATATGTAATTATAGAATTAGCAAAAGGGATTAGGATTCATATAATTTATAGGTGTGTTTTTTCAAATATTCATAAGTACTCGATTATAGGCTTATGTCTACAACGTCAAAGGAATATATTATGCTTTATGTAAGATGGTGATTATAAACTAGAATAAGCTAAAAGAAATTGAACCAAAACCAAGGGAATAAAATTCTGCCACTGAATTCTATTTGCACAATTTCAAAGTCCATTACAATTCATGTAAGCTGAAATGTATTGTTTTGCAGATTTGTATCATTCTGAAAATAGCCATTTCCCAGTCCTCATTTTCTACACAGAAACAGTGTTTACCAGGAGTTAATTTCATACAGTGATTCCATTTGAGACTATCGTCAAGGTGCAAATTGTGTTGTCCTCTAGTCAAACAAAAATTCTCTGAACTGTAATTGGGTGAGCATTTCATAAGTCACACTGCAAGCAGGATATATGACATGTAAATGATGTACCAGGAAATGGACACTAATAATCAAGTGTGTGAGTACACATGATAACAGAATTCCCACATACTTAAGAATGTATCCATATCTTCCATAGAAATTAATATAAAAACATTTTAAATTGATGTCTGATAATTTCTCGCATGATCCTAGGTTTCTTATTTTCTATTTAAAGTCAACTTTAGAGAAATGAATGTACATTTTGAAGTTTCGTTTGGACAGTCTGCAGGGCTGTGGCATTCTATAGCTCAAGAAACTCTAAGGTTTAGTGTTGCAGGCACATGTGCCCTATAGATGCTCCTGCTCACAATATAAAGGCATGGAGATGCAGGTTGACATATACTTGCCAGTTTACTCAGCCATAGAAAGAGCATACCTCCCCAAAGAAGCAATCCAAATCCATGAGCTAGGTTTATGGGAGTGCCATACAGGCTGAGCTTTTCCTTTTGTTTCGTTTTACAACCTCTTTGAATTCAGTGATTTAAAAAATTAAACTGGTAATTAATGCACAGTATTTTTGTTTTGAGAAACAAAGATTTGGTTTGTTCTATTCTGTGTTTTATTGATATTGCTTGTTTGTTTTTTCCTTATCTTCACTACCCACAAAAATATTAGAATCTCATCAATTCCAAGAATCACAAGAAAGAAAAATAGGTGGAGGGGAGGGAAGGACACAAAGATTCTTGCTCTTATATATAAAAATAATAATGAGTTCCTCTCTGGACAGAATTTTTATTTTTATTATTTATTTATTTATTTATTTATCTATCTATCTATTTATTTATTTATTTACATATCTACCTACGTATTTATTTATTTATTTATTTATTTATTTATTTATTTATTTATTTACATATCTACCTACTTATTTATTTTCCCTGAAATGAGAAAAAGATGTTTGCTAATTCTTGATCTAACCTCAGACTTAAATTTATCTCAGTGTGACCCTCAGACATACATAATAAGTACAAGAGCCAAAATTTTCTTGCCATTGTTTTGTGTTTGTAAACACAAAGCTTTTCAATCCCTTCTGGAATTAACAGTAACGCCATAGTAACATAGCGATGGCATTTTTTGTAAAAGTTCATATTCTGTCCTGTTTGCTAACAGTGGCTATCCTTGTATTGGAAAAGTGGCTACCAAGTGATTTTTGCCTTTATAATCCCCCTGCTTTACTGACTTGGGTTTACCTCCTTAGACATGTATGGGAGACAATGGTCTGGCTCCACTACTCTGCCTGTTTTCCCAGAAGCTTGCCAGCACCAGGGACACCAGGAAAGACCCTTCCTCTTCAAACTCTTTCTGCCAATCCCCTGCAAGCTCACATAACAGCTGTAAACTGCACCCCATATCCTGTGTGTGCTCCATTTCCTGCTCCACAACTCTCCTGCCATCCTGGAGGCTTGCTGGCACCAAAGACAAGAGGTTGAGGCAACCCCTACCCCCAAGCTTTGGTGAGTTAGTCCCAGGGAGCTCTGGGGTTGCTGGTTAGTTCATATTGTTGTTCCTTCTAGGGGGCTTCAAACCTCTTCAGCTCCTTGGGTACTTTCTCTAGCTCCTTCATTAGGGACCCTGTGCTCTGTCTAGTGGATGACTGTGAACATCCACTTCTGTATTAGTCAGGCACTGGCAGAGCCTCTTAGGTGACAGATATATTCAACTCCTGTCAGTAAGCTCTTGTCGGCATTTACAGTAGTGTCTGGGTTTGGTGGCTGTATATGGGATGGATCCCCAGGTGGGGCAGTCTCTGGATGGCCATTCTTTCAATCTCTGTTCCTAACTTTGTCTCTTTAACTCCTTCCATCTGTATTTTGTTTCCCCTCCTAAGAAGGATCAAAGTATCCAAACTTGGGTCTTCATTCTTCTTGAGTTTCATGTGTTTTCATGTGTTTTACAATCTGTATCTTAGGTATTCTGAGCCTCTTTGCTAATATCCACTTCTCAGTGAGTGAATACCATGTGGTTCTTTTGTGACTGGGTTACCTCACTTAGGATGATATCCTCCAGATCCATCCATTTGTCTAAGAATTTCTTGAATTCATTGTTTTTAATACTTGAGTAGTACTCCATTGTGTAAATGTATCACATTTCTACATCTATTCCTCTGTTGAGGGACATCTGGGTTCTTTTCAGCTTCTTGGTATTATAAATAAGGCTGCTATGAGCATAGTGGAACATGTGTAATTATTACAAGTTGCAGCATTTTCTGGGTATATGTCCAGGAGTGGTATTGCTGGATCTTCCAGTAGAACTATGTCCAATTTTCTGAGGAACTGTCAAACTGATTTCCACAGTGGTTGTACCAGTTTGCAATCACACCAGTAGTGGAGGATTGATCCTCTTTCTCCACATCCTTGCCAGCATCTGTTGTCATTTGAGTTTTTGATCTTAGCCATTCTGACTGGTGTGAGCTGGAATCTCAGGGTTGTTTCAATTTGCATTTCCTTGATGATTAAGTATATTGAACATTTTTTTTAGGTGCTTCTCACCTATTCGGTATTCCTCAGTTGAAAATTCTTTGTTTAACTCTGTACCCCCCATTTTTAAAAAGGGATATTTGGTTTTCTAGAGTCCAATTTATATATATATATATATACATTGGATATTAGCCCCTATCCGATTTAGGATTGGTAAAGATCTTTTCCCAATCTCTTGTTTGCCGTTTTGTCTTATTGACAGTGTCCTTTGCCTTAAAGAAGTTTTGTATTTTTATGAGGTCCCATTTCTCGATTCTTGATCTTACAGCACAAGCCATTGCTGTTCTGTTCAGGACTTTTCCCCCTGTGCCTTTATCTTCAAGATTCTTCCCCACTTTCTCCTCTATATGTTCCAATGTCTTTGGTTTTATGTGGAGTTCCTTGATCCTCTTAAACTTGAGCCTTGTACAAGTGCAGGAAGGGGGTGTGGCTGCAGGCCCAGTGAAACCCACTTGTTTACTGCCTTGCCCGAGCATGCATGGGCTGCCTGCCAGGCTGGACAGTTCCTCATGATCCAGACCTGTCAGCCTATCTGTGAACAACCTAAGCTAGTGCCTGGAGCTTGTGTGTGAATTGTGATTGGATGAGGTGGGGTGGAGCTAGAAGGAGGAGTAGGGAGAAAAGTTTAGCTTGCTGAGAGAAGGATGGAGTAGTAGAAGCTGCTGTTGTAAGTGGTAGAAGCTAGCTGTTGTAAAAGAAGCCAGTAGTAGTGAAGAGAGTTTGTTTAGCCCTTGCCCTAGGTAGAAGCCAGTAGTAGAATAGGAGTAATATCGCCCTTGTCCTAAGAAGAAGCTGCTGGGGAAGAGAGCTGTAAATGAAAAAGCCTGAAGTAACGTTGCTGCGTGAACCCGCCTTGGTGTCTGTGTCCTTCCTGTCGCCGGCTGGAATAGGACAACAACATACAAGGAGATAAGAAAGGGTCATATTGAATTCTTCCTAAATAAAGCCTCATAACTTCTGCCAGTTGATCTGTCAAAGCCTCCTAAGTAGGAAAAACGCTTTTCTTTGGATAACTTCACAATAAAGAATTTTTACACATATAGAATTTGAGTTATATTCATAATCCCATTTTTTATATGAAAAGCAAAATAAAAGCAAAAGAAAACTGGAAAACTAATAATTGTTAATTTTATCTGAAATGGATGATATTAGAAAAGAAGTAATAAAAAATTAATAAAAGTTACTATGAACAATTTAACTTAAGGCAAGAATAATATTCTAAAATATTTAAAACTATTAATTTCAGAAAAAACTAAAATTTCCCATTAAGGTTTACCAGTTTCTTCTCTTCATTGTTCTCCTTACCTTGACAATGGTTTCTCATACTACTTTAGCAATTTGTTGTGAATTTGCCCTGAAAGTTAAACACTCATTTAAACATTTTTTTAATTCTAATAGTAGCATAAAATATTGAAAGTATGAAGCACTTTATTTACTTCTGCTTGAGATACAAATTATTTATTATAAACATATAAGCATTCTGTGATTATAAAATATACAGAGACAAATTAATATATTCAATCACTTTAACTCTTAGCCATTTTCTATTGTTTTGTTAACAACCTAGATTTCCCTCAACAGAGGAATGGATACAGAAAATGTGGTACATTTACACAATGGCATACTAGTGAGCTATTAAAAACAATGACTTCATATAATTTGCAAGCAAATGGATGGAACTAGAAAATATCATGCTACGTAAGGTAACCAGTTAAAAAAGAACACATATGGTATGTACTCACTAATAAGTGAATATCAGACAAAAAGCTCGGGAATACCCAAGATTCAACCCACAGTCCACATGAAGTTCTAGAAGAAAGAAGATCAAAATATGAATGCTTCAGTCCTACTTAGAAGGGGTAACAAAATAATCACAGGAGATAGAGACAGGGAAGGACCTGGGAGCAAGAGAGGAGGGGAAGGTTAAAAGAAGGGCAGAATCTGGTGTATGAAAAGAAGGGAGAGAGGCAGAGAGGGTCAGAAAATTGAACAGAGCAATGGGGGATGGGGAACTGGAGGTAGGCACCAGAAAGTCCCAGATGCCAGAAAAGCAAGAGACTCCCAGAACCCAACTGAGATGATTTAGCTGAAATACCAAACAAAGGGGAGAGAGAACCTGCAGAAACCATATCCATAGGTTAGGCATGGCCCCTGTTTGAGCAATGGGACCACCCTCGCATCTCAAAAATATTAACCTAGAATTGCTCTTGTCTAAAGAAAATACAGGGACAAAGAATGGAATAGAGACTAATGGAAAGGCCATCCACAGGCTGCCCCACTTGGGGCTCCAATCCACATGCAGTCATCAAGCCCGGACACTATTGTGGATGCCAACAAGTGCTTTCTACTCTTTTGTTTTCCCTTCATTCATCATTTTCTGAGTTATCATAGCATTCAACCTCAAAAAATTTCTTTGGTAAATTGTAAATATCATTATGTTTAAAAAGTAAACAAATATATTCCAATGTAACAAGTGAACTATTAAGCGAGCTGAATGTTTACCTTCTCCCTGTATGTATGGATATTGCTATAGAATTTCTCTGAAAATCATCACGATTAAAATATTGAAACATCCTGAAACACATGCAGCTCATAATGAGCAAGAGACACAAATGTGCTCCAGCTCTCTCACAAAAGGCAGCAAAGGCTATTTAGAGGCAGCAGAGCTATACATTGTAATAAGACAACCCCTGAAAGTGACTTTGTCTCTAGTGAAAGGCTGTGTTGTAATATGGTATAGCTCAGAGTTAGGTTGCCATAGATAACTAAAGAGTGCTACACTGTAATAATCTTAATAAAAATTTTATCATTTCAACCATGTTTTTTGAATTAAAACAATTTTCTCTTTCCTTTCTAAAATGTAGTCTCTACTTCAGTGGAAAGCAGTTTAATATAACTGCTATTATATACAGGGAAGAGAAAAGGATACCAAATTTATAAAGATGTGTGTCTTTTTGTTCTCAGAAATGCAAGTTAAAGATTTCCATTACAATAGATAAAAAGGCTAACATGTTTCTATCAAAGAGAAAATACTGATACAAAAGTTATTGGTTAGCAGTAAAAATTTGAAAGCAAGATTTGTGTATATTCAATAATTATATGTGGCTTTCATTAAGGGGAGTGTATTTAATTATAACTTAAAGTCATTAATTTTGTTAATAGTATAATATCATCAAGCTTAGTCAGTAATGTATACAAATCACTTAATATTTTTAACATAATTCTGGAAAGCTAATTTCTCATATTGTTCATAAACATAAATATTAGGATTTAATATCTTACAATAAATTGTGTTTTGATTATGGTTTTATAGGTCAGATGTGCATTTGAAGCCCCAGTAACTTGTTGTTATATATGACATAATTACCCACATGAAAAAAAGCAAACGAGTGATAGTAAAACTATAAAGGTAGAAAAGCAGAATGTGGAAATAGTAAAGGAAAGACAAGAGTTGATTCATTGAAGTTTTAGTAAATTTATTCTTGTTGCCTTAAAACAAAAAAATGCTTATACAACTGGTTCAAGTTTATTTTTATATTTTCAAGCCTTCTTAGACACGGTATCCAAGTGGTGTATGAGTAGTTCCAATCATCTAAGAAGTAAAATGGATCAGAATTCTGCAGTATCACCACGCTGCAAGAGCCTTCCTTGCTTCGTATCACATTTTGCTCATCCTTGTATTAGGTAGGTAGGTAGAACCAAACAGGATCAAATTAATATTTTCCATCAGCTTGTTATGCTATATTTTCAATAAAAAGAGTACATATATATTAACTTTAATAGCTTTGCCTTAGAAGCAAAAAACAAAAGTGCCTATGTGATAGATACAAAGAGCTAATGAGATAGCTTAACAGGAAAAAGTCTTATCTAACAGGCCTTACAACCTGAATGGAATGCCCAGAGCCCTCATAAAATAGCTTGATGTAGAGCCATCCAATGCTAGTTCCAGGATTCCATAAAGGAGAGGCAGCCCAAGTGGCCTGTAGTGTGCAGAGTGGCAGAAGAAAACAACAACAACAACAACAACAACAACAAAAACCCCCAAAACATAAAACAAACACAAAAAAGTCCAACAGAGAACTTGCCACCACAAGGGAGAAGAAGAGAATTTACTGCGGAAAGTGTTCCTCAGACCCACACATGCTTGTTAAAGTACAGGTACCCAGAGTTACACACTCACATCATGCATATACGCTGATAATGTTTTAATACTCCAACTATTTTCATATCTAAACTCTTTTCTCATCTTTCTTCAGCCTCTCTACAGTTATGATGTCAAAGTATAATGAACAAGATGCGCTAACTAGACCCATTGACTAACTTATGAACTAAGAAACAAATTTTGTCCTGAGAGAGTTTTATTATAGAAGAGAAAAACCAACAATAAATGTTAATATTTAAGCATTTTAAAGTTATGAGTCAAGCAAGCATGGTTATTGCTACAACCCCCACCCCCACCCCATTTTTTTTCCTGTACTTGCTTCAGCACTATGTGTGAAGAGATGAAATAAGTATCTGAGTCAAATTTTGAAGATATCTGCTGGCTATCCAATCAATTTGAAAGTGTACATCAGAGCAGCATATTTCTTTATGTCCAAGTGGGCTCGACTTTATTATCTATAAGTTGTATATTTAGTAGCTTGTCACCAGTAAGACCATTGCTGAAAAGAAGACTGGTTTCCACATATTCACTGTTATCAGTGTGGGCATGCTTCTATAGTTCTGCCATCTCTCTGCCTAAACAAATCCCTCTAATTCCTATGCCCAGATTTGCTTCATGAGCACTAGAGCATGTCATTAGATATAACTCATCAGTTGTGGCATGATCACATCAATTCCACTCTGATGTCTTTTGTTCTCATTTAAATACAATTTTTCTTTATTGCCAAGCTCTCAGATATGTTTTATTCACTGAGTTCTGTAATAAAAGATGAAGCAGAGTTTGCATTCAGCAGTAAGATTTTTTAAGGGTTATATGTTTTATCATTTGACTTAGTGCCTACACCTCTCCCTATTTTTGAAAAATCTAATAATGCAGACTACCTATGACAACAATCAGTAATGGTTCTTCTGGGAAAACACAACAACAAAAAGAAATAGCAACAACCAAACCAAATCAAAACAAAAGGCAAGATAATGTTAATCATATCAAGTTGTTTTGATATGTTGACCAATTTCCCAATCATCTCGAGATTCCTGGAGAGAACATAGGTCCTGATGGTGATTCTCTTACTTTATGTTGGATATTCAACTTTCTGAAGTGAAAATAATAATCCATTACTTTTATTGTTATAATACAATCTCGTCATTTGTAATGACAGGTGATGATTGGTAGATCAACTAGTTCTCACTGTTTATAGGTTCTTTTATTAATAGTCATTTAAATAGTACCTCTCAAGTTCATTGTAAATTCAATAAATTTTTAATTAATATTTTATCTACTACATTGGCCTTTCACAACATTTCAGTGTTAGAGTTAGAGTCCAATTATTCCTAAGTGTGTGTTATGTGCAGTATTTCTGTGTTTCATATGTCAAATTGTACAAAATATACACTGGTGTGGAAAATAAAAATACATTAATTTAAACCTTTTTAAAAATACTTAACCATCTACCATATTTAAGATTGTTCAGGCTTTACAGTATTGACAAAAATTTAACCTTCACTAAAAACTTTTCAAGTACAAGTATAATTTTTTGGTAACATACACTTTGGTCCCAAGATGAATAGAGATATATGTGTATTATGCTATAGTGACAAGTCGGTAATGGGGATAATCAACTTCTCTGATTGGATTTGAGACTCACAGGAAGAATTCCAAATTAGGTACTATAAGCAAGTTCAAAAGCCTATAAATGTTGAGAAGATCTTGGTCCATAGTATAAAAACTAATGCTGTTTTGTTAAAAAGGTCAGGCTGTATACACCAATTATCTTTTGAAATAATTATATTTATATACTAGTGCTGTGATAACCTTAGGTTACAAAATCTACTTTTTATTTTGGTCATGGTAACTTCTGAGAGTCAGAACTGGCCAAATTACTGAGATGTTTGAATGCTCAGCCAAAATTGAGCTATCTCTACCATCTACTTTAAGGTCCACCGAAGACCACAGAAAAGAGAACAGAAAGAATTTAAGAGATACGAATCCCCATAGGAAGAACAGCAATATCAACCAACCAGACAGTCCAGACCTCCCATGGACTAAACGACCAAAGTGTACACATGGAGGGACCCATGGCTCCAGCTACATGTGTAGCAGAGGATGGATGGCCTTATCTGGCATCAATGGGAGTGGAGTTCCTTGGTCCTGTGGAGGCTTGATGACCCAGAATAGGGAAATGCCAAGGAACAGAAGCAGGGTGGGTTGGGGTGCTCATAGTAGCAGGGAGTACAGAGGAGGGCAATGGAGGTTAACTCTGAAGAGGGATAACATTTGAAATGTAAATAAATAAAATAACCAATGGGGAACAAAAAAAGGAAAAATGATTCCCCAAGCTGCATTCACTGTTTGGCTGTGGGTGTCTGCATGACTGAATCAGCTACTGGCTGGAGGCTCTCAAGAACAGCATGCTAGATGCCTGTCTGCAAACATACAGAATATTAATAGTGTCAGGGATTGGTGATTACTCATCAGGTGGGTGTCAAGTTGGGCTGATTATTAGTTGGTCATTCCCTCAGTCTCTGCTCCATCCCCAGTCCCTACATTTTGTAAAGATAGGATGAGATTGGGTAGAATATTTGTGGGTGCTTTGTAGTTCCTATTACTTCACTGCTGGCTCCAAAAGGATTAGGAACTCCATAGGGAAATCTACAAAGTCAAGAGACTGAACCACCAACCAAGGAGAATACATAGGCTGGACCTAGGTCTCCCCACACATATGTAGTAGATGTGCACCTTTGTCTTCACATGGTTCCCAAACAACTACAGTGAGGGCTATCCCAAAATTTGTTATCTGTCTGTGGATTATGTTCTTCTATCTGGGCTGCCTAGTCTGGCTTTAGTGGGAAAGGATGTGACTATCCCTGCAGGGGCTTGATTTGCCAGGGCAGGTGTTACCAGGGCAGCAGAAGTTCTCTGAGGAGAAACTGAGGAAGGATGGATGGGAAGATTTTGGGGAAGAGTGACAGGAAAGGAGCAGTGAGTAGGATGCAAAGGGAATAAATAAACAAATAAACAAACAGATACAATTTTAAAAAAAGAATGTAAGAGATAGCAGGAGATGAATGAATTTTAATTCTGTCATTAGACTAAGACATTACTCTAACGTTAATAATCTTGTAGCAGTTATGCTATCTGGCACAAGACTTGAACAACTTCCAGTCTTTTGACGTTTTCTTATAGAATGTGGGGGAGGATCCATTGAAGGTCACACCTTATTAAGTAATTATTGGCATACAATGTTGTAACAGACCTATAGACCTTGGTATGCCCCAGATTTTAGCACACAGGTGCCATGATGGAAGAACCATTCAGATCTTGGAACCCAGCACATAAGCAGCAACATCTGCCAAAATGAGAACAAAGACCTAATCCATCCAAGTTCATAGTTCTAGGAAAATCCTTAAATGTATTTACTTTTTTGCTTTCATAATTCTGCTTCTGGCTAAATGTTCTTAATAACTGAGGCATGTCAAAACAGGAAGCAGTTTTTGTGCTTTGTCTACCCAGTTTAGAAAGGCTTGGAACTGAATTAAGGTAGTGAATATCCAGGATAGTCACTGGCCAGTTATCAAAGTCTTTCACTGGCATAAATAAACCCAGGTCCAAGATATCATATTTGGTGGATACCTCACAACAATGGTAAAAAGGAGGGGGAGGCCAGGGACCTACTTTTACTAACTGTATCTATACAGAGTTAAGTTTCACTGGAAGAAGGAGAGATATTTTCCTCATTGGTTAAAATGTTCATATTTTTACAAATCATCATTCACTCCAATCCTATTTAAGATTTTGTAAAATTCAGTGAACCTGTCCCCTCAGTAAACAATAAGTACTTTACATATATATATACATTTTTTATTATGTATTTTCCTCATTACATTTCCAATGCTATCCCAAAAGTCCCCCACAGCCCCCCCCCCACACACACACACTCCCCTACCCACCCATTCCCATTTTTTGGCCCTGACGTTTCCCTGTACTGGGGCATATAAAGTTTGCCTGTCCAATGGGCCTCTCTTTCCAGTGATAAAAACAAGAAATAGCAGGGAAGAGAAATGGGACCTCCAGGCCTTGTTGGCAATCACAGGTTGAAAGTGATAAAACACAACATATATACTTTAAAATCTCTTGTAATGAAACCTATAACTATGATGTAAAAATTAATATATTGTTTAAATTGATAAATACATGTTCTAGTTAGAATTTTATATTAATAATTTAATAGTTTTTTCTAACAATTCACAGTTAGACATATTTTTTTATTTTTCACATCAAAAGAAAAACTTTTTAGGAAGTTAAAACTATCCAAATTCAGAGGAGATGAATAAATGTATCTTTCAAATGTCACTCAGTAAAACATCATCTTTTCTGTTTCATGCTTCTTTAAAATGACCTCATCTCTTGAAACTTTGATTGTTTCCATTACTTCTATGAATTGTGATTTTAATAAGTGGTCATTTTTTGTTATACTATAAAGCCTTATTCCAGAAATTAGAATATTAATTTTTGACATATACCTCGGAGGAGTTTGTTCAATCATCTCATGTCCTTAAAATTTGGAAATGGGGATCATTTCTTTGCATGGTTATCTTTCATCTTGCTTGTTTCTCTTCCTACTAAGTGATTTCTAGTGCTGACTGACCATTCTCAGGATTGTAACATGGAGACAAGAATAATGAATGCAGGGAGAAATTTCTATCTTAATTGACAGTGAGTGATGCATTTCCTAACTGTTGCTTCTCATTAAACTCTCATTCTTTGAGAATTCATTCCACATATTTGAATTCCATCCACTGTTCTTAAAATACAAAAATATTTCCAGCCAGGGCTCTTCCACTACTTCACCTAGAAGTTCTATAAGAGCCAAGGTATAATAGCATATTTTTCCTTAAAATGTAGGGAAAAATGCAAGATCAAGTGCTTACTTTTCTAATAATAGAAATTTTATTCAAAAATCTGAAATGTTTTCATTTTTGTTGCTTCTCTGGTAATCTGGAATACTTTTTTATTGTTTTCAACTTCATACTTCCTTAAGTAAATGGGTACTCATGAACACTCACAAAAGACTAGAATATAGTTTGAATTATCTTATATTTCATCATTTCTATGTCTGGGACATGGTTAGAATGTGTAAATAAAGTCAATATGATGGAAGTTTGATACCCAGAGTGACAATGCTGAAGGCATGGGATGGAGTAGTTGAAGGCAGTTTAGATATTGAGGTGCAATTTTGGAATGGAGTAGTATGGTCTTAAGGAATATAACATAGTCAATTTGATATTTAAATTTCCCTTTCTTCCTGTCTTCCTATATGATTTATTTAATCAAAACTCAGTCATTGTGAGGCCTCTCAAAGCTGTGATACATTCAGTAGTCAGAAACACGAATAATGTAGCAACTAGTAGTGTGGTATTTATATTACGTTTCCAGTGTAGTGATTAAATACATAACCAGAAATTGAGGAATGAAGAACCCATTTTAAAACTGGGTTATGGAGTCAAAGTGAACATTCTCAAAAGAATATATCTGCAGGGCTCATAAACACTTAAAAAAGAGTTTACTTTTAAAATACAAGTTCAGTGAAGAATTAAGTGTTTCCAAAGAAGAATTATGACCTCCTGAGCCACAAGCATAGTTTGCAATACCACAAAACTCCACAAGCCATTAGCTCATCAAATTTTCTCTACCAAGATTCAATGGCATAGTGCTTGCAACTTGTCTATACTGCTTCTGACAAAATAACTATTATTCATCTTATGCTCTTATATTCCCTAGACAGAAACTGAATATCAAGCTCTTGTGCTCTCTGTCATATATGATATGAGATCACTTATCTTTTAACACAAAAACCACATGAACACCTTTAATATCAATGTGGCAATCTTAGCAAAACTTTTCCATTTTATTCTTATGAATTCTTTGGTTATTGGCTGTATTTGTTTTTTCTTGCTTGCTTTTAGAGAAGTTCTTATCTATCAGCATGGGTGGTCTGGCAAGGAGTTGTATCCAAAGACCTCCTATATCTACATAATCCCAACTGGAATGCAGAAACACCCTGGATTACAGTATGATTCCACCAGAATTCAGATACCTTCTTAATACACACCCTTAATTCCAAGCAATGGTATAAACTGAGGGGAAAAGTGACAAATCAGAGAAAGATTTGAAAGAATACAATAAGCACTACTCTCTGGAGAAGAGCTATCTAAAAGCATGTCAGGGGAGTTAAGTTTGGTCAGAAGTGGGAGTCAGTACAGTGAGTGCAGTGCAGAGGAGTTGAGTTTGTTCAGGCGCTCACGCAGTTCAGTGCAGGTCAGCAGAGGCAGTTGAAGCCAGAGGATAAAAAGGAGCCAGAAGAGTAAATTTAACAAAATGATCTTACATGACTGATGGCACTAAGAATGCCTCCATTGTTCATGTCCCATAGCTTCTTGTCAATCATGTGCAGGTGTCCCTGCCAAGTTTATAAAATATGTTATATATTTTATTGATGATGCTCACTAAACATTTTACTCTTATCGTTTCTCCAAAGCCGTAAAAATAATATCCTAGAATCCTGTATCATTCACAGCATGTATTATTTATCAACTACTTACTATTCTAGATAAAACTTGTCCTCACTTGACTGCTGTGACTATGGATCCTTTCATCAAACAGGCTAAGAATCTATATAGAAATATTGTTATACCTCCCTCGATGACCTTATATAATTCAATCTCTGCAACTGGAAATAGCCAAGTAACTATACAACTTACATCTTCTATCATATTAATTTATATTATATTAATATGTATCAATCAATGAAAGATATCTATGTTTTGGTCAAATTTGTAGTTTTATCTTCTCATAACAACACTAGTTAATTCAGGATATAGTAATTTTATCAGGATAAAAATAAAATGAAAATCACCTATATATCAATCAGAAAATAGAATTAAGATCCCTAGTAGTACTATATGGTTAAATTCCACAGATTTAATGTGTCAGTAATGAAACTCTTTTCATATAAAACCTGAATGTCATTAAAGCTAACATTAATTTTTTATTATGTTTAATTTTTTACAGTTCATTCATTAACCCGCTCTGGGTCAGCCATTCCACACTCCCTCATTCCAGTCTTCCTCTCCCCTGTCTCCAAGGGGATGTTCCCTCCCCGACCCCTTCACAGGCCTCCCTACTCCCTGGGGCCTCAAGTCTCTCCTGGGTGAGGCTTCTCTCACTGAGGCTAGGCCAGACCAGGCAATCCTCTGTTGTTTATGTGTCAGAGGCCTCATGCCAGCTAGTGTATGATGCCTGGTTGGTTGCTCAGTGTCTGAGAGATCTCAAGGGTCCAGGTTACTTGAGGCAGCTGTTCTTCCTATGGGATTGCCCTGCTCCTCAGCTTCTTCTAGCCTTTCCTTAATTCAACCTCAAGGCTCCCCGACTTCAGTTCATTGGTTGGTTGTAAGTATCTGCATCTGTCTCAGTCAGATGCTTGCTGGGTCTCTCAGAGAACAACTATGCTAGGATCCTGTCTGCAAGCACACTATAGCATCAGTAATAGTGTCAGGTCTTGGAGCCTCCCCTTGAGATGGATCCCAAATTATGCAGGTCACTGGATCTCCTTTTCCCCAGTCTCTTCTCCACTTTTGTCCCTGCAGTTCTTTTAAACAAGAACAATTTTGGGTCAGATTTTTTGACTATGGGATGGCAACCTCATCTCTCCACTTGTAGACCTGTCTTTCTATTGGAGTTGGACTCTACAATTTCCCTCTCCCCACTGTTAGACACTTTATTGAAGGACCCTACATTAGGGTCCTAAGCATCTATCACCTCCCAAGTCTCTGGTACATTCTCGATGGTGCCTCCACATCCAACCTCTTGAGGTTGCATAATTCCATTCATTCTCTGACCCTCAAGGGTTCTTGCCTGCCCCTCCCAGCAATACCTGATCATGTTCTCCTTTTCCCTCCTCTTTCCCACCCAGGTCCCACCCTCCCTCTTCCTCCCATAATTGTTAATTTTAAAGTTTAATTTTATAAATTTATTACATTTATGTGACATGCTGCTCATCAAGAATATCTACTATTTAAGGTTTATAATCAGCTATTCCTATACCTTTTGATACACACTTTTAATTAGTACTAATAAAAAATATACTCCTAAAGCTGCTGTCCTTTATGTTCTGCTATCAAGTTCTTAAACTGCAAGATCTATGAAAAGTTTACTCTCAGAGAGAGAATAAGGCCAGAATCTGTGTAGGTTTTATTCTTTTGGGAATATTTGGCAGTTATATATTAACTGAAACAACAAATATGAAATCAGGAAGTGGGGTTGATATATTTGTAATAAATCTAGCATGTATAAGAAATATATGTTTCCAAGTATGAAATAATGGCAGAAATATAAGACTCTATGACCAAATAAAAATTTTCATATTTTTAATAGTGGTAAAAATCATATTGCTATGATTATGTTTTAAATGTTTTTCCTGAAATATTCTGTGTAGCTGACATTTGTACATAATTTCAATTAATAGTTAGCAGCACATTATTTTGAAATTCATGTTTATTATTCAGTCATTTATACCATATGTTGCAGTATAAAGCAGAATTTTAAAAATTTCGAATGATAGAAATAATAAATTTTATGACAACTCAAAATAAACAAATTTTTTACATCATTCAATCTGTTTGTTAAAAGGTTGTGAGTCAAAATATAATTTGGAAACCAGGAAGAATTATAAATGATAGAAATGAATAGATAATATATTTGAAAATAATATAATGCAATGTCTTATTAGTTAAATGGGGACATTTGAGAAATCAATTTAATTTATCTAAATACCCTTGTCTACTTGGAAAAAAAAAAACAGAAGAGTCACTATTACTTACAATGATGTGGAAAGCCAAAGATAAATTAACTTTATAAAAATAGAATTGCTGAAAAAAAAGAGATATACGAAGAAATTAATATCTTAAAACTTAAAGCTAGAAGTTAGCAAAAACAGTAATCATTTTTAAAATGTTAAAATTGTTGAACAACAAAATTTAGAGAGAAAAATGATAATATACTGAAGCAACAAAAAGATAGAGGCAATAACTACTGATACTATATTTGTAAACTCAAAGCCTGAAAACTGAGTACTAACTTGAAACTTAACCCAAGACAAAGACTCCCAGAGTCTATCCATCTGAACATGACACCTGGGGACAGTGAGACACTTGTGACCCTGAGTACAGATTTTAGTATGCCAAAATAAATAATAGATCATGTATACAACCAAAACAAAACCAAAAAAACAAAAACAAAAAAACAAAAGACAAAACACTGGACAGCAACAACTCACCAAATTTCCTGAAGGCCTGCTACAACCAGGAACACCAATAAGACTCTAGTCTAATCCCTTGCCCTCCAACTCCTCTGAAAGTGCACTGAATAGCAGTAAGCTGTATTCCATACCATTTTCTCCATTTCTCACCCCACAACTTTGCCTGCTTCCCTGGAGTAGGGGCAGGGACTCTTAAGTAGAACTCTGTACCAAATCCATGCCTTCTAACTACCTGAAAGCACACCCAAAGTGATAACCTGCACCCATCCCATACCCTGTGCTGCATTTCATGCTCTACAACTCTGCCTGTATTACCAGAGGCCAGTTGTTCTAAGACCCTCCTCCGTGTCTCTGGCCTTCAACTCCCCTGAAAGAATAACCAACAACAATGAACTGCATCCAACAGTCTGTGCCCCACAACTCTGATTCTTTTCCAGGAGACAATGCAGGCATGAGAGATAGTAGGTCACACTGGTAATAGGGACCCTAGAAGAAATTTTACCAACAAAAACCCCAATGGAGACAATTCTCCTGGAACAGAACTCTTCACCAGAACTCCAGGCCACTCAAGTCAGATGACCAAAAGAAACAAAGGGATAAAACATTCAACAAACACCGTCCAGCAAAGATAAACTCAAAATTCAGCGCCTGAACC
This sequence comes from Mus musculus, assembly GCF_000001635.26. Classification (NCBI taxonomy): domain Eukaryota; kingdom Metazoa; phylum Chordata; class Mammalia; order Rodentia; family Muridae; genus Mus; species Mus musculus. The sequence continues at coordinate 48,197,907 of NC_000078.6, read as the reverse complement.
TTTAATAACAAAAACACTGATGGCTAGGAGCCAGCATAAGAACACAGTAGTCAGAGCAATTTAGCATGACCAGTGTCCAGCTATCTTCCTACAAGCCTGGCAAGCCTGGGATATCCTAACACATGTGAATCATAAGAACATGATATTAAATCCAAATTTTAAAAAAATGACAGAGCCCTCTATAGAAAAATGGAATAAATCTCTTAGAGAAATAAAGGAAAATACAATCAGACAAGTAAAGGAAATGAATAAAACTGTTCCAAACCTGAAAATGAAAATACAAGCAATAAAGAAAACACAAACTGAGAGAATCCTGCAGATGGACTACCTAGGTAAAAGATCAGGAACTATAGACAGTAGCGTTAGCTACAGAATACAAGAGGAGGAAGAAAGAATATGAGGTACAGGTGATGCTATAGAAAGAAAATATTGAAGAAAAAAAGAAGATATTGATACATTGATCAAAGAAGATGTTTATCTAAAAGGTTCCTAGAACAAAACATCCAGGAAATCTGGGAATTTATGAAAATATCAAACCTAAGAAAAGTGGAAATGGAAGAAGCAGAAGATTCCCAGCTCAAAGGTCCAGAAAATATTTTCTACAAAATAATAAAAGGAAAAGTTCTAACCCCCCCAATATGCCTATAAATACACAAGAAGAATAAAGAATACCAAATCGACTGGACTAGAGAAAAATTCTGCCATCATATAATAATCAAAACACTGAGTAAACAGAACAAACAGAGAATATTAAAGCTGTAAGAAAAAAATGCCAAGTCACATATAAGAGCAGTTATATCAGAATTACACCTAAATTCTCAACGGAGATTGCAAAAGCCAGAAGGGTCTGAGAAGAAGGTCTCTAGGAGACCACAGATGTCAGCTCAGACAAAACTCTCAGTCACCACAGAGGTAGAAAACAAGATATTCCATGACAAAAACCACAATTAGACAATAACTAACCACAAATTCTGCCCTACACATGTGACCCACAAGATTAACTACACCAAAAATACTCAGGCAATAAATTCAACACAAGCAAAGCCAAAAGTAGGGAAACACACACACACACACACACACACACACACACACACACACATACACATACACACACACACACACACACACACACACACACACGCACACACACACACACACACCACAAATAATGAAAGAGTTTTCAAAAAGAGCAAGGAAAGATACATGAAGTTGTTTGAAGAAAATAAAGTGAAGGGAAAATGATGTAATTATGCTATAATCTTAAAAAATAAAGGAGATAATTAAAAAAAATTGAATGCTATTAATAGGACTTTAATTTTTTTTATTGAGAAACTTTCAAAAAAAGTTCTGTTTCATACTGTCACACACACACTAACACAAAACACTTTTTTTTATATTTACCCCATTATTTTCTCCTTGCCTGTTTCTGCTATTGTAAAAACTCCTCTGAGACCAATTTTCTACCTTCATATCTTTTATTTCTTTACTTCTTGTGTGTTTGACCACCTTAATTTAATTGGTGTTGGTTACATGAGCAAGGTTATTTATTTGAACAAAGGACGTATGCCAGTGGCTATAATAATAAGGAATATTATGCCCTCTTCCCCCAGCAACTATTACTCTTTTCTAACTCTTCAGGGAGAGTGGAATCTCACTAGACTCTTTCATTCTTCTATAAAGTATTATTGACAGTTGCATTCTTGTTCAGGTATTGTACAGGTAACCACAGCTATTATGAGTTCATAAGCATAATAGCTATGCCATGTGCAAATGATAGCTTTTCTTCCTGTTCATTCTTATGCTTCTTATGTTCCTTCAATTATGATTGCTTTATCTGCATGAGTATACATTTTTGTACTTTCTTTTCTGTTCCATTGTTACATATGTATGCTCTTCTGTTAGCAAACATATTGGTGATGTTTAATTGGACCTTGATATACTTTGATATTTCAGTTTATGTTTCAGTTCAGGAAGCATTTGTATTTCAAATAAATTTAAACCTTCTTTTCTTCAGTTTCTTTGAAGAATGGCATTGGAGTTTTGATGGGAATTGTATTAAATTTTTAAATTTCTTTTGGGAAGATAACTATTCAACAGTATTAATTTTTCTATTCCTAAACCATGAGAAGTCTTTTTCTTTGTATCTTCAGCTTCTTCCTTGAGTGCCTGAAAATGTCATTGTAAATGTCTTTGCCTTTATTTGTTAGGCATATTCCAAGTTAATTCATTTTATTTTTATAGAAATTTGAAATAAGAATTTCTTGCTTATTTATTCTGCAGTATGTATCTTATCTGCAAATGGATATTCTACTATTATTTTTTCTTTGTTTTAATTTTATATTATCCTTTCTTGCTGAATGAAATCATTTTGTCTAAAACTTTTCTAACTGGGCTTTAATGTATCATGTATACATAACCATATACTATGTCAATAAAGATACTTTTAATTCTTTCCATATTTTATTTTAATTTTTGCTCTTATATTGCTGCTATAATAATGACTTCTATCCAGAGTGAACAGCAGTGGTGAAAGTAAACATTCGTATCTTATTTCTCATTTAGAAGAAATGCCTCAAATATACCATGAGTTCTATTCATACATTTAAAAACAGTTTTCAGTGTTCTTGAATAAACATGCCAACTCTTTTATGTTATATTCAACCACTGATACTTTCTGTTCCTGTATCCCCTTCTATTGGCAAACTTTCCATCCAGATTTATTGAACTTTGCAGCACAGCATTCTAGATTGGTTCTTCCTCAGTATTTATGACTTTATATGAATATATTTGTAACTATTACTTTGAATTATCAGTCTGGAATTATATTCAGAATCATCTCATTTCAGATTATTATTCTGAGATTAGTGGTTGAGAAGCAAGTTCTCTTGGCTGTACATTGTTACATGCTACTTGGGTTATTATATGGATATTTGGGCATCAGGCAATATATATATATATGTATATATATATGGAAACTTATATGTATAACATGAATCTGTATATGTCTAAATTATATATTATATACATGTATATATTATATGTATATGATTTATATATTATATACTTATATGTAATTTATATATCTTACAGTTATGTAATATTACTTTTGTAGGCATAATGCTTTGTGAGCTCTGTAAATGCTAAATGCTATCCATTCTTACCAGTTATTCTCTGCCTTATCAATAATGGCTGGTCGCCCAGTGTATTGAGAGAAGGGTCAATAGGGTGGAGGCTTCTGCCAGCCAATGGAAGAAGAAACACAGAGAGAGAAGAGATTCAGATCAATTGCCACAAAGAGAGTGTCCGATAAGATACCATGAAAAGAAAGATCTGAAGCATAGAGAGCTCGAAAAATATAAAACTGCAAGTATCATGTAGATGGGGTTTGGAGGTATCCAAATTAGTTTAGAGGTTAATATAAATCAGTTCTGATCAGATATTGAGGTTCAAATTGAAAGAAATCTTTGTGTGTGTGTGTGTGTGTGTGTGTGTGTGTGTGTGTGTGTGTGTGGTTACTGGTGATTTGCAAAAAATAAAGAAATACAACTGCTGGATTAATTTACCAAATACACTTGTATTAAAAATGCCTTTAATCCCAGCACTTGGGAGGCAGAGGCAGGCGGATTTCTGAGTTCGAGGCCAGCCTGGTCTACAGAGTGTGTTCCAGGTCAGCCAGGGCTACACAGAGAAACCCTGTCTCGAAAAACAAACAAACAAACAATGATTATTTTACATACTTTATGTAATTTTTCCTCCTTTAGAGGGAGTATTTGCATTGTTTTATGGAAGTAAGACTGTAGTGTGGGTAGTGTGTCATTTTTCCTTTGTTAACCTGATATTCAGGGTATTGTGATTTAACTCCAGATTTCTCCTGATAAGATACTCAATATTACAGATGTTGTAGATTGCAACACTAGATATTACACAAGAACAGAACTTACAATTGTAGCATCACCTGCAGTGTCTCTTGCATTTCTACCCAGTTCCTAGGTGGCTCCTCCACTGTAGGATCCTCTGTGATGGAAAATCACATTCTTGTCTTTTTGATTTCTGAAAACTGTTCTGGTTCTGGATCTTGATTTTGTTCTACAGTTGGCTCTGAATCTGTTTCCAATTGTGGAATTCATGAGGAGGGGGTCTGCGTAATCACATAAGGGAGTTGATAGAACTTTGGACCCTACTTGATCTGCATAATATTACTTATATGTATGTTTTCATGACAAACTTTAGAAAAAGAATGATGGTAAAATTTAATTATCAGTTTATACAACCTAGAATTAAATGGAAAGTGAAGGGTTTTTCTTGTTGTTGTTTGGTTAGGTTCGATTATTTATTTATTTATTTATTTATTCGTTTATTTAATGTTTGGTTTTGTTTTTGGAGACAGGGTTTCTCTGAGAAACAGTCTTTCTTGTTCTGGAACTCAATTCATATACACTGTTGGCTTCAAACTCACAAAGATCTGCCTACCTCTGTTTATTGAGAGTTGGGTGGGAAGTAAGTTTTAAAGAAATATCAGGTTGTCTGTGGACAGTTTTGTATGGTATTGTAACACCTTCATTGAAGAGAGAAGACACAGGTGGAAGATGCACAGTACCATTCTCAGATGTGGGGTCCTGAACTCTGTAAGAGTTAAGATAGGAAACTGAGCACAAATCACAGATAGGTTAATTTCTGCTTTTCATAAAAGTAGACACATCAAGTTCCTACACTCATGTGTTCCTTACAGTGAAGGACTGTTAGCTGAAACTGTAAGCTAGAAAACCCTTTCTCCCTTAAACTATACTCATTCAGGGTATTTTATCAGAACACTAGAAATGAAAGTAGGACAAGGTAATATGTGGGCTTCACCAAGTTCACCTTTGTGACTTTCCCCTTTTCTATAAGGTCTGTAATTTAAAAATCATATATATATATATATATATATGATATATATATATATATATATATATATATATATATATATAGAGAGAGAGAGAGAGTATTTTTATACATAGAACTTTACAGTCAATATTTGTATTTGTTCATGCAACAATACATTTCTTGGTTTTACCATTAGGAGGAACTGGTGACCTTAAACAAGAGGAATTAAATTTACTATATGTATTTTTATTAGTTATTTTATTTGTTTACCTTTGGAATGATATTCCCCTTTCTGGTTACCCCTCCATAATCTGTCCCATCTTATCCCCCTTCTCCCCACTACTTTGCCTCTATATCTTAATTTATACTAGCAACCAACATTCAGAGAAAGAAATTGGGAAAGTATTCAATTCCAAAACAAAAATTTAAATGATAATACAATGAAAAGTCAAGATAATGTAAAATGAAAGCACAGATGATATTAGATAATGGAAAGATGGTCCATATTCTTGTATTGGAAAATTTATGTTGTGAAAATGGCTATGCTACCAAATTTAATGAACATAATGAAAATAATACAATTCAAATTTCTGATGTTATATATCAAAGGTTTAAAAAACACAGTATATATGAAGTCACCGAAGATCAAAGGTAGCCTAAGCCATTCCCAATAGAATGAAAACTGTTTCTTAGATGGCAATACCCAAAACAAATTATATAATAAAGCTACGGTGATGAAGATACACTGGCATTTTAATAAAAACAGACAGGTGGACCAAAAGAATAGAATAGAGGACCTGAAAGGAAATAAGATGGCAAAGTTATCACAGCTCAATTTTTGACGATGGAGACAAAAATAACATGCTTTGTAAAAAAGTTAGCTTATTTAACAAATAGGGTTGGTGATATGGATTCTACCTGCTAAAGAATTAAATTTGATGTATACACTTCACCTTGTATTAAAATCAACTCAAAATCGATCAGAGACCTTAATTTAAAAACTGAAACTTCTGACCTCCGAGGGCAGAGTTTTGATAGAGACATCCTATTTAAGGCTAAGTATTTCAAGGTATTTCTTGCTTTCTTTTTCTCTACATATAATGGCTGGCTATGGGTCTCTGGGAAGTAGAGTGTATGAGGCAAAGGGAATAGAGGACACCAAGAAAACAAAGCCCTGCAAATCAACTTATGCACAGCTCATATAAACTCACAGAGACTGAAGCTGCATGCACGGGACCTGCTAAGGTCTGCATTAGGTCCTCAGTGTATATTATTATGGCTTCCAGTTCTGTGCTTTTATGGGATTCCGAGGGTGCGAGTGAATAGATCTCTGATTCTGGTACCTTTTCTTGGATTGTTTTTCTCTTTCTTTTTCTTTTCTTTTCTTTTTTTTTTTTTTCTGTTGGTTGTCTTATCCATTTATGCTGTGACAGTTTTTCTTGTTATGTTATTTTTGTTTGTGTATTTTATTATTACCTCTTAGAAGCCTGTCAATTTTTTATGAGATATAGAGGAGAAAGGAATGTGGACCTGGATGGGAGTGGAACTTGGGAGAAACTGGGAGCATTACAGGTAGGGAAAAACAAAATTAAAATATATTACTTAAGCCAGGCAGTGGTGGCGCATGCCTTTAATCCCAGCCCTTGGGAGGCAGAGGCAGGCAGATTTCTGAGTTCGAGGCCAGCCTGTTCTACAGAGTGAGTTCCAGGACAGCCAGGGCTACATAGAGAAACCCTGTCGGAACCCTGTCTAAAAAACAAAACAAAACAAAACAAAACAAAACAAAACAAAACAAAACAAAACAAAACAAAACAAAACAAAACAAAACAAAACAAAACAAAAACAAAACAAACAAACAAAAAAACCCAAAGCAAACAAACAAAATATATTACTTGAGAAAAGAATCTGTTTCCAATAAAATGGGAAAAAGGAAAGGAGGAACCCCGAACTTTATAAAAGGAAACAGTATATCTTTCAAAAACTTCCTTAATCAACAATAAGTAACACATCAACTAATCCCATATATCAACAGATGGAACTAATTCAAAATAAAAAAGCTAATGTATGTAGGGTTAAATGGTAGGTACCGCGGCCACTTGAGGCTTGGACCTCTAAGCGAGCGAGCTGGACGCGGGAGTGTTGACTACAGACCCCACTCCAGCACCAGCCAGGCATCAGGCTATGAGAAGCTCAGGGACCCACTCTGTGGAGTAGTGGAGTGTAGTCTGAGGTCACAGGGGACTGCTGGAGCCTGCTCAGGGGTCCCTGGCTCTGTGCAGAGGCGGGAGCCATCAGGTTTTCAGACTCTTGGGCACCCAGACATTGCTGGGAGCAGAGGAAGAGCTGAGAACAGAGTCCAGGACTGAGGGCAGGGACCTAGCCTAGACCATAGGAGAATGGGCCTGGGAGTTCTGCCTGGGTCCTATAGGGGAGGAGAGAGTCCTTGGCTTGTTCCAGGGAGAGTATAACAGCCAGCTCTTTTGATGAAGGCCTGTTTCATTGCTCCCCATAGGGAATCCCAATGAAAAGAGATAATCCACATGGTTTTAAGGAATTTATTGTCATGGCCAAGAGAGGCAAAGAGTAAATCATACCCCAGTTCCTCAGGGCAGAGGGTATTTTCCTCATTTCCATTTCCATTGCTATCCCAAAAGTCCCCCATACCCTTCCCCCCACTCCCCTACCCACCCACTCTCACTTTTTGGCCCTGGCGTTCCCCTGTACTGGGGCATACAAAGTTTGCATGTCCAATGGGCCTCTCTTTCCAGTGATGGCCAACTAGGCCATCTTTTGATAGATATGCAACTAGAGTCAAGAGCTCCGGGGTACTGGTTAGTTCAAGCTTCTGGGCTAATAACCATTTATCAGCGAGTAAATATCACTTGTGTTCTTTTGTGACTGGGTTACCTACCTCACTCAAGGGTGATGCCCTCCAGATCCATCCATTTGCCTAAGAATTTCATAAATTCATTATTTTTAATAGCTGTGTAGTAGTTCATTATGCAAATGTACTACATTTTCTGTATCCATTCCTCTGTTGAGGGACATCTGGGTTCTTTCTAGCTTCTGGCTATTATAAATAAGGCTGATATAAACATAGTGGAGTATGTGTTCTTATTATATGTTGGAGCATCTTCTAGGTCTATGCCCAGGAGTGGTATTAGTGAGTTCTCAGGTATTCTATGTCCAATTTTCTGAAGAACTACCAAACTGCATTTCCAGAATGCTTGTACCAGCTTGCAAGCCCACCAGCAATGGAGGAGTGTTGCTCTTTCTCCACATCCTCCCCAGTATCTGCTGACATGAGTTTTTGATCATAGTCATTCTGACTGCTGTGAAGTGGAATCTCAGGTTGTTTTGATTTGCATTCCCCTGTTGACTAAGGATGGTGAACAATTTTTTTTTAGATGCTTCTTAGCTATTTGATATTCCTCAGTTGAGAATTCTTTGTTTAGCTCTGTTCCCCAGTTTTTAATAGCTTTATTTGGTTCTCTGTAATCTGCCTTCTCGGATATTAGCCCTCTGTCGAATTTAGGATTGGTAAGATCTTTTCCTAGTCTGTTGGTGCCTTTTTCTCTTATTGACAGTATCCTTTGCCATACAGAAGCTTTGTAATTTTATGAGGTGCCATTTGTTTTTTCTTGATCTTATAAATCAGTGGTCTTCCTCTACACAAAGGATGAACAGGTTGAGAAAAAAATAGGGAAACAATATCCTTCACAATAGTGACAAATAATATAAAATACCTTGGTGTGACTCTAACTAAGCAAGTGAAAGCTATGTATGACAAGAACTTCAAGTCTCTGAAAAAAGAAATCAAAGAAGATCTCAAATGATGGAAAGATCGCCCATGGTCATGGATTGGAGAATTAATATAGTAAAAATGGTCATCTTGCTGAAAGCCAATCTACAGATTCAATGCAATACCCAACAAAATTCCAACTCAATTCTTCACAGAGTTAGAAAGAGCAATTTACAAATTCATGTTGACTACAAAAAATCCTAGGATAGCAAAAACTATTCTTAACAATAAAAGAACTTCTGGTGGAATCGCTATCCCTGACCTCAAGCTGTACTAGAGAGCAAGTGTGATAAAAACTGTATGTTATTGGTACAGTGACAGGCAGGTATATCAAAGAAATAGAATTGAAGACTCAGAAATGAACCCACACACCTATGGTCACTTGATCTTTGATAAAGGAGCTAAAACCATTCAGTGATAAAAAGACAGCATTTTCAATAAATGGTGCTGGCTCAACTGGCAGATAGCATGTAGAAGAATGCAAATTGATCCATTCTTATCTCTTGGTACAACGCTCAAGTACAAGAGATCAAGGACCTCCACATAAAACCAGATACACTGAAACTTATGAAGAAGAATGTGGGGAAGAGCCTCGAACATACGGGCATAGGGGAAAAATTACTGAACAGAATACCAATGGCTTGTGCACGTATTTTTAAAAATCACATTTTTTAGAGTTTTCAGTTAGATCTAGTGTAAACTAAGATTTAAATAATACTTTAAATAATTGAAATAATGCAAATATCAGTTATAGTTTGATTTCTATAAATTTAATATTTGTGTTCTCTAGAATAAATAAACTTGAAGAAATCTATAGCTGGGTGAAGTTTAAGCAAGCCTCATAGATTGGCCTAGAATTGTAGACACTTGTAAGACAGAGGCTTGAGCGTTGCGAGTTCAAAGTCTGCCTGGAGTAGGAAGTGTGACAAGAAAGAGGGGCAGGTGAGCTTTTGTAACTAGTGTACACATTATATTATATCAGCTGCAAGATATTTTTCTCAGAAAAAAATATCTGACAGTGAAAAGATGAGTAGAATTTACAGGAACACTGTATATTCTGTTACACTAAAATATGGCATACACTTAGTGAAATATATAGAATCATGCAAAAGTAGCAGATATTTCTCATGATAAATTTGGACATGTGTTAATGAATGCTTCGATATTGGTCCCTCAAGAGAAACACTATATTACACATATCAATGATAAGAGAATTTTAACAGGAGAAAGGAGGTAATATAAAGTGCAGCTTTGATTTGTTATCGTATTTCTGCAACAGAATATATTATTTATTGAAGTATGCATGTGACTAACTACAAAATATGTTATGCATTTTGTCACATGCATTTCAACAGAAATATATTTAAACTTACTAATTTATTTTATATTATAGCTTCAGGATGGAAAATTTAATAACCCTTAGGCTTGCTATTTTCTAATAAATAAGAGAACCAATTAAATATGGTTTTATTACTCAGAGGATATAATATTATAATAACTAAGGATTATTAATCTTTGTGAATATATTTATATATTTATAACAGTGGATAGTTTGAGGATTTTTGTTTCAAATTAAAGTAGAATTGACAGAATAAAATATATGCTTGCCTGCTGTGAATATTATGATGAGCATTATGGACCTAGTTTATAATTAAACCTTTCACTGTGTCATTCACAGAACTCCTCAAGCCAAAGAAAGCAAACTAAATATTCTTAAGGCAAATATCATTATTTACCGTGTTTCAATTCGTGCTACAGATTGAATGTTGATGACAATTGTCAGGGCATTTTTTTTTCCATATAAAAAGCTTAGCATGAGCATAATGGATTTTTTTTTAAATCAAAAGACAAAGATTTATTTATAGGAGGAAGAATAACATTCAGTTCTGAAAGCTAACTGTGTGACAAAATCATGAAAAATTAAAAGGAAGTTTTCTCAATGTATTATCAATGTTTTAGTCAGGGTTCTCTAAAAGTACAAAACTGAATAGACTGAATAGACGCACACACACATGCACACACACACACACACACACACACACATACTCACACACACACACACACACATATTCTGGGACTTATTAGGTTGACTTACGACTTAGAGAATGTAGTCCAGGTAGTCTAACAACAACTGACTAGTACTGGAAAGATTGAGAATCTTGTAGTTGTTCAGTAGATAAAGCCAGATGCTATCATAGTCCTTTTACTTAAGACTTGGAAGATTCCTGCAGAGCTGTTGCTTTCTTCTGCATTGGAAGTCCAAAGAAGTTGGTTCCAATGTTGGTACAGGAACCACCTCGTTACAGGATAGGTAAACTTGCTATTAAGTGTGAAGGCAAGCAGGCAAAGCGGCATTATTCCATGTCATGTATCTGAGCCTCCTCCAGGATGTGCCAAAATTAGGGTAGGCTTTTCTGTTTCTTTTTTCCTTTTTTTAAAACCTTTAAAAAGTTTAATATTTAAGTCAATTTGGGGGCAAAAGGGGAAAAGCACTATTAGGAAATTCTCTCGAGAACAAAACAATGATGTTCATTACTCCACATGTCCAGATTAGAGGTCTCCTGAAACCAAAACAAAACCCCACACAGAGAAAAAAAAATACTAAAATCACATTCTAGGGGTCAGTGTATTCTGCAGTATTTGCTGGGCTATCTAATTGTCCTTCAGCTGACTTTTGAAAATTAACACCCTAACTCATCAAAATATACATTTCCCCATTGGCTTTTTAAAATTAAAAATAATTTAAAATGAAATAATTCACGAGCAGTTGTCTGACTCATTTGATGGCATATACAGCATACAGAGGTCAGGAAGGAGGCTTGCAGCACATGCCATTCAGGGCATGCTCATCTTTAAGGCTTAGCTTTCATCCAGTGTAAAATACCCACAATTCCAAGTATGAAGGGACACAGACAATCTCATTTGAGAATTCCACAGGACGATACAGGTGCTCAGCTGTTCTTCATAAAGCAACAGGGCTTCAGTCAAGTTGACACAGTTTCCTTGTGTGAAGTATTTTCCATCCTGTTTCAGAACCTTCACTGACAGGTCGAGAATTAGTCTGAGGAACTCCCACGTGGAATCTTCTGGAGATGTAGTTTCTATTTCTAATTATCTGTTCAAAAACATCTTCAGATTAGTGTCCTTCAGCTTGTAGTCATTGGATTCCATATGTACTTAAGTTGAGAATCAATATTAGCCATCAAAATCAGTACAGTGCAAATGTGGTAAAAGGAGGTATCCTTTAACAATAACTATTATGACATTATTACATTTAGAGAATGCAAATGTAAATGTCACTCTTATTTCATCTGATAATAGGATGGGATGAGAGTCATACCTAAGCTTTTCAAACATGTGGCTTTGGCTGAACCTAGAGTATTCCCTTCTCTATAGTAATTACCCTTAGGCCTATGCCTGGAAGCGTCTAGCTTCCATACAATCTAATCTTCTGCAAGTCTGAACCTTGAAGATTTCAGCTTCTAGCCTCTATCTGCTAACCTAGGCATAGAATGTTTGAGCCTCCATGACTTATTGCTGAATGATGTCACCCTTTCTATGTCTTTCTGAACTCTTGCTGGCTTGTTCAATTCAGTTGTTCTGGCTCAAACTCCTCTCCAAGCTGACTGATTCAAATCGTTTCCTTTTTGCTCTGACTTAATTGGTCCTCTTGGAAAGACTAACTTTGATTCCATGAACTAAACTGCTCTGATCTGAACTAATCTCAGCTGAACTTATCCAAACTGCAACAAACTAAACTAAACTGACTGTTCAAGAGCAAAACTGAACTCTCCAAACTTACCTTTAAGTAGCCTTTCTTTTCTCTCTGTTCTCATGAGAATTAGGCATAACCTGTCTCTAACTCATTCTGTCAAAATATTCTTTGATTCATCACTTTGTCTGTCCCTCAATTAGATATCATTATTTGGTATTAAAGATGTTACTATAGGTGTGTCTGTATCTCAGCCAGAGGAATTAAATATATATATATATATCAAACAGAGGGATCAAAAGGATGAAGGTATGGTGTGTCTGCATTCCATCAGATTATATATTTGGATGTTATCCCTGGTCAGAGCAGTCAAGTTGATAGATTTAAATTTCTCTACAAAAGACACTTGCCTAACATTCCATCGGAAATAGCATTACTAATTCTACCTTCAAAGAAATAGATTTTGAAAGTAGTATTCCTTCCATCGTCTAAGAATTTGACATGACTTGGGAATAGTAACATTGCAGATAAAAGTGTAGGGAGGTTGTACTGAGGTAGGGTGGAGAGCCTTACACCAATACAAATGATGTATATATCCATGCCAACAGATACCAGATATACAGGTACAACAACATGCAATCAGAAAGGTTATGGTGATCCCAGTAAAACAAAGGAATGCCAGGGAATGCCAACTGTCACTAAATGTAAAAGAATGTAATATAAAAACAAAAACAAAAACAAACACATACAAACATTCACACACACACACACACACAAACACACAAACACACACACACACACACACACACACACACACACACACACAAATCCAAGGATTTCAGAATGACAGTAGCCTCTTAACATCTTTACTTGAGAAGATCGCCACTAAAAATGTGAGGTCATGCCCTTCAGTTACTTAGTGAAAACATTAATTTTAATTGTTTACAGAAACCCTAGGAAATGAACACATATTTTGGAACTAGGAAATGCAGTGGTGTCATAATGCCAAAATTCCTGAAATATCTTATGTAGAAAGCAGAGGGAAGAAAACCTTTTGGTCACTTGACAGAATATATATATATATATATATATATATATATAACCAATGAATTCAAAAATTAAAATTGATTTTGAAGAGGCATTAGAAAATATAATAAACAATGTATTTGCTACAGAAGATATAGTTTGCTGTGAACAGGAAGAAATACTAGACTGACCAACTAACACTCCTACAGAATAGGCTTGTGCTGTAAGATCAAGAATCGATAAATGGGACCTCAAAAAATTGCAAAGCTTCTGCAAAGCAAAAGACACCGTCAATAAGACAAAAAGGCCACCAACAGATTGGGAAAGGATCTTTACCTATCCCAAATCAGGTAGGGGACTAATATCCAATATATATAAAGAACTCAAGAAGGTGGACTCCAGAAAATCAAATAACCCCATTAAAAAATGGGGCTCAGAGCTGAACAAAGAATTCTCACCTGAGGAATACCGAATGGCAGAGAAACACCTGAAAAAATGTTCAACATCCTTAATCATCAGGAAAATGCAAATCAAAACAACACTGAGATTCCACTTCACTCCAGTCAGAATGGCTAAGATCAAAAACTCAGGTGACAGCAGATGTTGGCGAGGATGTGGAGAAAGGGGAACACTCCTTCATTGTTGGTGGGATTGCAGGCTTGTACAACCACTCTGGAAATCAGTCTGGCGGTTCCTCAGAAAATTGGACATAGTACTACCAGAGGATCCCGCAATACCTCTCCTGGGCATATATCCAGAAGATGTCCCAACGGGTAAGAAGAACACATGCTCCACTATGTTCATAGAAGCCTTGTTTATAATAGCCAGAAGCTGGAAAGAACCCAGATGCCCCTCAACAGTGGAATGGATACAGAAAATGTGGTACATTTACACAATGGAATACTACTCAGCTATTAAAAAAAATGAATTTATGAAATTCCTAGGCAAATGGATGGACCTGGAGGGTATCATCCTGAGTGAAGTAACCCAATCACAAAGGAACTCGCACAATATGTACTCACTGATAAGTGGATAATAGCCCAGAAACTTAGGATACCCAAGATATAAGATACAACTTGCCAAACACATGAAATTCAAGAAGAATGAAGACCAAAGTGTGGACATTTTACCCTTTCTTAGAAATGGGAACAAAACACCCGTAGAAGGAGTTACAGAGACAAAATTTGGAGCTGTGACGAAAGGATAGACCATCTAGTGACTGCCATATGCAGAGATCCATCCCATAATCAGCTTCCAAATGCTGACACCATTGCATACACTAGCAAGATTTCGCTGAAAGGACCCAGTTATAGCTCTCTCTTGTGAGAATATGCCGGGGCCTAGCAAACACAGAAGTGGATGATCACAGTCAGCTATTGGATGGATCACAGGGCCCCTAATGGAGGAGCTAGAGAAATTACCCAAGGAGCTATAGGGAACTGCAACCCTCTAGGTGGAACAACAATATGAACTAACCAGTACTGGGAGCTCTTGTCTTTAGCTGCATATGTATCAAAAGATGGCCTAGTCGGCCATCACTGCAAAGAGAGGCCCATTGGACTTGCAAACTTTATATGCCCCAGTACAGGGGAAACTCAGGGCCAAAAAGGGGGAGTGGGTGGGTAGGGGATTGGGGGTGGGGGTGGGTATGGGGGACCTTTGGGATAGCATTGAAAATGTAAATGAGGAAAATACTTAATTTAAAAAAAATTTTAAAAAAAGAGGCTATCTAATGCTTTTATATTGGCTTTGCTTAAGTGAGTTTTTGTTGTTTTGGTTTTGTTTTCTCTCTCTTTCTTTCTTTCTTTCTTTCTTTCTTTCTTTCTTTCTTTCTTTCTTTCTTCCTTCCTTCCTTCCTTCCTTCCTTTCTTTCTTTCTTTCTTTCTTTCTTTCTTTCTTTCTTTCTTTCTTCCTTTCTTTCTCCTGATTTTGGTTCTTAGTTTTGCATTCTTGCTCAAGAATATAGGTACAAAAGAAAGTATACTTCATTTTTAATTTTAATCCATCCCCAATGATATGTAGAGCCGTGCTCTGAGGCAATGCTGGACACTGAAAAAGGAACCACAGGTCCCCATCAGCCATAAGATCCCATCAGCCACACACTTATTACTGTTACAAAACCTCACCTTAAGTAAAAATCTTCTACACTTGTAAGCACTGGAATACGGTTGTCTGGGAAGACTTCAAGTAAAATTTAGAAAGCAAAACTTATTTTTTCTTATATGGAAATAAGAAAAAAATATTTGAAGTTACATTTAAGGAAAAAGGAACAATTATTGAAGCTTTTGAAACTTTTTAGTGTACTCACTTAGTATATTCTTTTAATAGGCCAGAGCTATGTCTGGACATCCATTTTCCAAAGAGATTAAATGTGTGACTAATGGAATCAATCAACCATTTTAGTCGAGCTAGGAAGAAATGTCCTGTTAAGCTGAATGTGGAAGATTTACAAGGTTGATTTGGCAATTTCAGAATATGACATTTCTTGGGAATAGAGCCAGTGTGATGAAAGTACAATGAGGTCATGTTGAGTTAGGATGGGAAGGAACCTTGCTTCAATGAAAATGATTCATATTCTTACATAGAAAGATGCACACTTTCAAGGACAATGATATGTGATCATACAGATTTGGATTATAGTGATTTAAATAAAAGCAAACCTTCCTCCCATCCCCAGCCTATATGGAAAGATCAGTGACAAAGCAAACTTTAGAAAATATTCTTTTACAATTGACTACGAAGCATCAACGCCCCAAAACTCATTTGCCAAAATCTTGGTGCCTAAATGACTAATAATTGATTTATGACATTCTAACAAAAACATTCACCTAGCTCCCTTATAATTTAAGAATATAATTTGATGAATATAAAGGATAACTTATTTAGTGAATATAAAGAATAAATTGGTGAATATAAAGGAATATTAGAAAGTAAAAGCCAGAACTGCGCTGAAGGATGTAGATCACTGGGAAGATATCCTTGAAAGATTTACCCTGTCTCAGGAGCTATCCCCTCATTCCTTCTCTCTGGTCCTTCTGAAATGATCGGCTTTGTTTCAGCCTCAGATCTTTGCTGTGATGCTCCACATCATTACAGCCACACCAGAATGAAGCAAATTAGCATTAATGACATGGACTTTTACAGATAGTTCACCTTGTTGTCAAAATGTAAGTAACACATAGGTTCCAGAGACAAAGGCACAGTTCAGAAGTATAACTGATTCTCAGACAGTGGTGTGAGAAGGCAGAGATGCCATTTTCAAATCAAATAATTAGAAACTGTCATTCTAGTTGTCACACAAGGCAGAACTCCCAGTACCAATATTATTTTCAGGTATTCAAGTGTAGTGATTTCTACATTGTCATGAATCAAAAATAATTATCATTCATAACGTTTTTATGTCAAATTTCTCTTGTTTAGAATGAGAATATTTTCTGTTAGGCCTGTCATATTTTGAAATCATGTAACTTAAGTTTTGATTTTATAGAAAATAGAGAAAATTTTCTGGGTTTGGCCAAATTTAATTTATATGAGCTTGTTAGGGAAAAGAGGCCCCTTGGTCTTGCAAACTTTATATGCCCCAAGACAGGGGAACACCAAGGCCAAGAAGTGTGAGTGGGTGGGTAGGGGAGCAGGGAGGTGGGAGGGTATGGGGGAATTTTGGGAAAACATTTGAAATGTAATGAATAAAATACCTAATAAAAATTAGAAAAAAATATTTAATACATTTAGAATTGATGATATGGTGATGCATAGATGAAACTAGGCAGTGAATTGAAAGATTCATGTATGGCATTGACTTTGAGAGCCCAAAAGGGAGACAGTTTTGGGCTGAAGTGGCTATTCAGGATGATACTTTAAATTCATAAATTTTAGACTTTCTTTTGAATATGCCTTTTTTAGGAACAGAATCAAGCAGCAAAGTGAAGGGATATTGCAGTATGTTGGGATCTTGCTCTACTGTAACTGGGCCATTATATAGAGTGAAAAAAGAGACATTGGACAGAAAGAATGTAGAACTACAACAAAGGCAAAGAGTGGAGTGAGGCAGCCTCAAGTCAGGATATGTTAAGACCTGATTATGGCTCACCCAGGAAGGGAGTAGGATACAACGACTGGCCCACCTAGGGACCCAGCCCATCTGCAGACACCAAATCATCTCATTAGATGTGGAGAAAGCTTTTGACAAAATTCAACACCCATTCATGATACAAGTCTTGGAAAGATCAGGAATTCAAGGCCCATACCTAAACATGATAAAAGCAATCTATAGCAAACCAGAAGCCAACATCAAATAAATGGTGAGAAGCTGAAAGCAATCCCACTAAAATCAGGGACTAGACGAGGCTGCCCACTTTCTCCCTACCTATTCAAGATCATGCTGGAAGTCATAGCCAGAGCAATTTGACAACAAAAGGAGATCAAGGGGACACAAATTGGAAAGGAAGAAGTCAAAATATCACTTTTTGCAGATGATATGATAGTATATATAAGTGACCCTAAAAATTCCACCAGAGAACTCCTAAACCTGATAAACAGGTTCAGTGAAGTAGCTGGTTATAAAATTAACTCAAATAAGTCAATGGCCTTTCTGTACAAGAAGGATAAACAGGCTGAGAAAGAAATTAAGGAAACAACACCCTTCTCAATAGTCACAAATAATATAAAATACCTTGGTGTGACTCTAACAAAGGAAGTGAAAGATCTGTATGATAAGAACTTCAGGTCTCTGAAGAAAGAAATTAAAGAAGATCTCAGAAAATGGAAAGATCTCCCATGCTCATAGATCGGCAGGATCAATTTAGTAAAAATGGCTATCTTGCCAAAAGCAATCTACATATTCAATGCAAGACCCATCAAAATTCCAACTCAATTCTTCAACGAATTAGAAAGGGCAATTTGCAAATTCATCTGGAATAACAAAAAACCTAGGATAGCAAAAACTCTGCTCAAGGATAACAAAAAACCTCTAGTGGAATCACCATACCTGACCTAAAGCTGTACTACAGAGCAATTGTAATAAAAACTGCATGGTACTGGCATAGAGACAGACAAGTAGACCAATGGAATAGAATTGAAGACTCAGAAATGAACCCACACACCTATGGTCACTTGATCTTCAACAAGGTAGCTAAAACCATCCAGTGGAAGAAAGACAGCATTTTCAACAAATGGTGCCTGCAAAACTGGTGCTTATCTTGTAGAAGAACGGGAATTGATCCATTCCTATCTCCTTATACTAAGGTCAAATCTAAGTGGATTAAGGAACTCCACATAAAACCAGAGACACTGAAACTTAAAGAGGAGAAAGTAGGGAAAAGCCTTGAAGATATGAGTACAGGGGAAAAATTCCTGAATAGAACAGCAATGGCTTGTGCTGAAAGATCGAGAATTGACAAATGGGACCTCATAAAATTGCAAAGCTTCTGTAAGGCAAAAGACACTGTCACTAAGACAAAAAGGCCACCAACAGATTGGGAAAGTATCTTTACCTATCTTAAATCAGATAGGGGACTAATATCCAATATATATAAAGAACTCAAGAAGGTAGACTCCTGAAAATCAAATAACCGCATTAAAAAATGGGGCTCAGAGCTAAACAAAGAATTCTCACCTAAGGAATACAAAATGGCTGAGAAGTACATGAAAAAATGTTCAACATCCTTAATCATCAGAGAAATGCAAATCAAAACAACCCTGAGATTTCACCTCATACCTGTCAGAATGGCTATGATCAAAAATTCAGGTGATAGCAGATGCTGGTGAGGATTTGGAAAAAGAGGAACACTCCTCCATTGTTGGTGGGATTGTAAGCTTGTACAACCACTCTGGAAGTCAGTCTGGCGGTTCCTCAGAAAATTGGATGTAGTACTACTTGAGGATCCAGCAACACCTCTCCTGGGCATATATCCAGAAGACGTCCCAACCGGTAAGAAGGACACATGCTCTACTATGTTCATAGAAGCCTTATTTATAATAACCAGAAGCTGGAAAGAACCCAGATGCCCCTCAACATAGGAATGGATACAGAAAATGTGGTACATTTACACAATGGAATACTACTCAGCTATTAAAAAGAATGAATTTATGAAATTCCTATGCAAATCGATGGGCCTGGAGGGCATCATCCTGAGTGAGGTAACACAATCACAAAAGAACTCACACATTATATACTCACTGATAAGTGGATATTAGCCCAGAAACTTAGAATACCCAAGATATAAGATACAATTTGCTGAACATATGAAACTCAAGAAGAATGAAGACCAAAGCGTGGACCCTTTGCCCCTTCTTAGAATTGGGAACAACACACCCATGGAAGGAGTTACAGAGACAAATTTTGGAGCTGAGAGGAAAGGATGGACCATCCAGAGACTTCCATATCCGGGGAACCATCCCATAATCAGCTTCCAAACCCTGACACCATTGCATACACTAGCAAGATTTTGCTGAAAGGACCCAGATATAGCTGTCTCTTGTGAGACTATGCTGGGGCCTAGCAAACACAGAGGTGGATGCTCACTGTCAGCTATTGGATGGATCACAGGGCCCCCATTGGAGGAGCTAGAGAAAGTAACCAAGGAGCTAAAGGGATCTGCAACCTTATAGGTGGAACAACAATACGACCTAATTAGTACCCCTGGAGCTCTTGTCTCTAGCTGCATATGTATTAGAAGATGGCCTAGTTGGCCATCAGTGGAAAGAGAGGCCCATTGGTCATGTAGACTTTATATGCCTCAGTACAGAAGAATGCCAGGGCCAAGAAGTGGGAGTGGGTAGGTGGGGGAGTGGGTGGGAGAGCGTGTTAGGGACTTTTGTGATAGCCTTTTAAATGTAAATGAAATAAATACCTAATTTTTAAAAAAAAGCAGTACTTGCTCACTAGAGCCTGGTATAGCTGTCTCCTGAGAGTCTCATCCAGAGTCTGACCAATTCAGATGCAGATGCCATCCATCATCTTGAGAAAGGGAACCCTAAGGGAGGAGATAAGAGAAGGACTTAAGAAGCTGTAGGGGTTTGCAACCTCATAGGAAGAACAACAATATCAAACAAACAGAACCCCCTTTTCACCCAGAGCTCCTAAGGACTAAACCACTAACCAAAGAATACATATAAGACCCATGGTTCCAGCCGTACATGTAGCAGAGGATGGCCTTATTTGGCATCAGTGGGAGGCCCTTGGTCTTGTGGAGGCTTGATACCCAGTGTAGAGGAATGCTAGGGCAGTAAGGTGGGAGTGGGTGGGTGAGTGGGGGAGACACCTCATATTAGCAGCCAGAAGGAGTGGGATAGGAGGTTTGCAGAGGGGAAACTAGAATGGATAGATAACATTTGAAATATAAATAAATAAATAACCAATAAAAATTAAATCATAAAAAAAAGAAAAGCATACAGTTCTATTGTAGAAACTACTCTGCCTGGGGATCCATCCCATGAACAACCACCAAACCACTATTGCAGATGCCAACAAGAGCTTGTTTACAGGAGCCTGATATAGCTGTGTCCTTGTGGGGGAATTGCAGGCTGGTGTTCAGTTGAGCTGAGGTCTGAACCCCGATGGTCATATTTCACCTTCATGACAAGGTAGGTGTTCCCTCATACTCCTGGAACTCTGGCCCCTGCCTAAGGTACCACCTCCCACAGCCTCCACAAGAGGAGCATGGTCAGTAATCATGTAAGCAAAGGCCCAAGCTTCTGACCTTCAGGCTAAACTCTTCCCCAGTTACCTAGCAACAGTGAAGACCATAAAAAGGGCTGTTCAGCCCCCACCTGGCCCTCTTACTCTTACTCTCTCTTACTCCTTTGTTCCTTTACCTCTCACTTCTCTCACTTCTCTCTGCTCTTCCCTTTCTCTTTGTCTTCTTCTTTCCTCTCCTCTCACCCTCCTTCTCTCCAGCCTTCTCTCTCTCTCTCTCTCTCTCTCTCTCTCTCTCTCTCTCTCTCTCTCTCTCTCTCTCTCTCTGTCTCTCTCTCTCTCCTCTCTTTTCTCTGCCTTCTATAATAAAGCTCTTAAACCATAGAGAGTCTCTGCTCCATCAAGACCCACTCCACACTCTGGTCAGTGTTGGGAACTTCTTCCCCTATTCCCTCTCTCCTACAACCCTGGAGCTTTAGCAAGGTAGCTCCTGGTGTCCCCTGTCGGGGCTGCCCCTTTTCCACCCCCTGCTGTGTGGGTCAGGCATGCTTACCCAGGGCCAGGGCCAAATGGAAAAGTATCCAGCAGCTCTGCCTGCATCCACCTGCCCAGAGCACAGTAACTCTGGCTGGACGTTTGGCCCCTTTTCCTTCCCCTTCTTCCCCAGGGCCTCCCCCAACCTCCCCCCCCCTTTTTTTTGTTCTCTACATCTCCTGACTCTGTCAGTGCCTGACTAATACAGAAGTGGATGCTCACAATTATCCATTCCATGGAGCACAGGGTCCCCAATGAAGGAGCTAGAGAAAGGACCCAAGGAGATGAAGGGTTTTGCAGCCCCATAGGAGGAACAACATTATGAACTAACCAGTGCCCCAAGAGCTCCCTGGGATTAAACCACCAATCAAAGAAAGCACATGGTGGGGCTCATGGCTCTAGCTGCACATGTAGCAGAGGATGCCCTAGTTGGTCATCAATGGGAGGAGAGGACTTTGATCCTGTGAAAGTTCTATGCCCCAGTATGGGGGAATGCCAGGGCCAGGAATGGGAGTGGGTGGGTTGGGGAGCAGGGGGATGGGGGGAGGATAAGGGATTTTCAGAAGGGAAACTAGGAAAGGGGATAACATTCGAAATGTAAATAAAGTAAATATCTAATAAAAATTAAATAAAAAATGAAAAGCATACAGTTTTATTGTAGAAAGTAATTTATTATCTATAGATACATTAGTCTGGGCTAATTTTTCAGAACTAAGGTGTTCTAATTTAACATAATGTTACTAAGAACCAGCATTTAAACAAAATTATTTCACTTTACTTTTATTGTTTACTTAAAATATCTTTACAAATGGTTTTGACCTTGTAATTCAGTTTGATTTGCTACATATTTCCAAGGTAATGACTGACATTCTTATGGTATTTAATCTGTATAAAATTGAATTTATGTAATCTTTCTAATTATTTTAAATTAGAAAAGAACTTGAGCTACATTGGTTTATTTTATAAACACAAACACACATGTACATATATATACATATATATGTATAACTTCACAAATTAATGAAATGCTTTGATTTCCACCTTTGAAGTTGTTTTACATAAAAATTAAAAAAATAATCTTATGTTTCTTCTCACAGATAACTCAGAACTTGAGCTACATTGGTTTATTTTATAAACACGAACATACATGTACATATATATACATATATATGTATAACTTCACAAATTAATGAAATGCTTTGATTTCCACCTTTGAAGTTGTTTTACATAAAAATTAAAAAAATGATCTTATGTTTCTTCTCACAGATAACTCAATTTTCTTGGTTCAGATTTTAACTTAAAGATAATTCTCATAAGCACCAGCAAAAACTAAATTAACAAACTAGCTGTTAGTTGTAAAATGATAGAAAATAATTTAGGATTAGTAAAGAAAATTGTTATATTCTCTACTTGGAAATCAGAAAAAACTCTTAGAGGAAATGGTATTTGTTTGGATTTCAGTGAATTAAAAGGATGTACACATTAAGAAAGGGCCTAAAGTAAAAGAAATTAACATGAGAAATATACAAAGAAAATTACCGTCATCAAAAATAGACAATCATAAATTTTGAATTACAGAATTTTGAATTCTGATGAGATTCAATATCATAGTAAGAGGCCAAATCTTTTAAATTCGTACTCCATTTTAGAGAAACTGAACTACCAGAGTCTCCAGGTTACATCCTCAACAACAGCAGTGTTTCCAGGTTATTAGTCTAACAAGCCTGGACCCCCAGGTTACAAGTCCATCCCTTGCCTAACGACCACCAAAGTAGAGGCAAACAGACATTAAATTTATGATATGACTCCCATCACCAGCCAATTATATTAAAGGGCACAATAGCTTTCCAATTAGATGCTTGCACATATACTCCCTGCTTGCTGCTTAATATAAAGTCTTGCCTCGATAGATATTCTAGTGTCCCGGCCTGCAGGACAATCGAACAGGGTATGAGGAACCACCCGTGGAGAGAATTGGGGGCCAGAACGAATTGCAAGTTAAGAAATCCTGATCAATTTGACAAATTTTATTTTTTCCAGGCAGGTTTATTCCCATTGAAGCAGGATATTGGGAGGGGGAGGGTGACACAGAATTGCTTTGTTTCTGGGGAACACACTTGTTCCCCAAAGCAGGATATTGGCTAGGTAAAAAGTTCAGCAGGAGAAAAAGAACAGAATGGGTTGCTAGGCACCTGTCCACAAGATCTATAGCTATTTGTTCTTAACTGGAGGGTAGCACTTTCCTACAGTGGCCTCAATTTTTTCCCACTGAAATCTCAACCAAGCTAGTACTTTTCCACTAAGGCCAAAGCTTTGTAAGTAAGCACTTATGGCTGACAAGGCAGTTAACATTTAAACAGGGTTGCTCTCAACATTCAAGGCTCTACCACCACCAAAAAGTCCTGCATGATGGAGGTATGCTGGGGTTGGGGCAACTCAGATAGAACAAATACCCTGCTGGGAGTTGCATGAGATCTGATCCTGTCTGTTTTTTGGGGATCATTAACATTTCCCTGGAACTATAATAGAAGTTTGGCTGGAGTAGTGGGAATGTTTCTTCCGTTCCGTTTGTGTTGCCATATTTGATTATGTGAGTGAGAATTCAATATTAGCACATGATACAAAACGTGGGCACTGGAAGTGGCATGTTGCTTTCAATTCTCATAGCTTGTTACTGGTGAGGTATATCCTCCAGCATGGTACTTTTTAAACTTCCCCAAATAGCAAAATAACTGAGGATCAAGAGTTCAAATACTGAGGCCTATGGATATTTTTCATTCAAACCACCAGAAACTGTGAGTCTTTCTTCCATAAGTTTTTTTTTAGTCAGGCATTTTCTCACTACCAGACAAATAATCTATGCAAATAGTATTCTCAAAGTTTCTGAGTAATCCAAGATGATTTGTTCAGGAAGGAGATTTTTGTAGCACACTTATGAATATAAAAAGAATAAATCAAATGTTTACCTTTAATTTACAAGAACCTGTGTGTTTTGCTATTCACACGACTTTCTCATAAATCTTTGTTATCCTCAAAAAAAAAAAAAAAGACTTAAGTCAAAGATAAACAGAACAAAATGCATTGAACATATATAGAATAGTTAAAAAAATACCATATAAATAAATTAAGAGAATTCTTTAGAAGACAGTTTGGAAATGTCAAAATTGTAGAACCAATGGAAATACAACCACCAATACATGGAATTGAAAAAAAAATTGAATGAAAAGGAATAATTGGCTTTGCAGAACAACAACAAAACATTGCAATACTGAGAGTCATGGATATGCTTTGGAATTCATTGTTTTTATGAAATAAAAAAAAAATCAGAACAGCATTATAGTAAATCAGAACAAAACTCAAGTAAAGATACCAGAATCTGGTAGACATTTATTATGCAGGCAGATTGATGCTCATTCTTGTGTACGCTCCTCTAGCTTCTTCTTTTTTTTTCTTTTTTTTTCTTTTCTTTTTTTTTTTTTTTTTTCGAGACAGGGTTTCTCTGTGTAGTCCTGGCTGTCCTGGGACTCACTCTGTAGACCAGGCTGGCCTCGAACTCAGAAATCCGCCTGCCTCTGCCTCCCAAGTGCTGGGATCAAAGGCGTGTGCCACCACGCCCTGCTCAAGTGCATTTGACTAGGCTTTTAAAACATGTCAACTTTGCACACATAGGAATAACACTTAGGAACTTTAACTTCATTTGTCTATATTTAGTGAGGCAGTTCTTATGTAATCACCTGCAGTGCTAGAGACTGAGTCTAGGTATGGGAAATCTGGTGGCAATATAGCTTTGGCATCTTATTCTCCTTTATGCTGTGATCTATGCTTCTTTTCTTTGGATTCTTATGTGAGTACATCTATAGACTGACGTGCTACTTGTCCATTGCTCTCTGTCAGCTATTCTTATTGTTTTACAACTTTCAAAATCTTTCATTTCAAGAATCCCAACTGCCAGGTTGTTTTCTAGTTCTCTGTCTGCCATGGTCCCATTCTAGCAGCAATGGCCTAGCAGAACTCTCAGTGTGCTGTGGTCACTGCAGATTCAGAGCCTTGTACTTAATTTGTTATACTGTGGCATTCTTCTACTTGTCCCCAGATCTGCTCAATTTCATTTGACCAGAATTTCCTCATATTTTAACTAAATGTATGAGTCTTCTCATGTACATTTTAGGTTCATACTCTTTTGTTCAGAAAATGTAATTATATGCACATGGATACTGTTATTTCAATAGTGCCAGTCCCCTGTTACAATGAGACACCTCTTAGAACATATAATGTTCAAGGAGTGATC
This sequence comes from Mus musculus, assembly GCF_000001635.26. Classification (NCBI taxonomy): domain Eukaryota; kingdom Metazoa; phylum Chordata; class Mammalia; order Rodentia; family Muridae; genus Mus; species Mus musculus. The sequence continues at coordinate 48,172,046 of NC_000078.6, read as the reverse complement.
AATCTGAGTAAAATCACAGAAAATCACAAGAAATACATAAAATTTGAAGAGTTATTGAAAATATGGTTATTTATGAGAAATGAAATATGTTATTCAATGCAAGGTTAATGTATATTTTTGAAAGAAATGGGCATATTATTATGGGAAGAAAGAATGTTCTAAGATTAAATAATTTTGAATAACAATATGCTTGACAATTGACAGAAAAGTATTTTCTGTATATGAGACAAATGCCATGGCACATTTTGTATATATTGTAAGCACTGTACTAACCTATGTTAATTTCAAAAACAATCCTATAGACTTGAGGAAAATAATATCAAAGAAAAATATCTGTATTTGAAAGAAAATGATATTCTTCATATTGTATGATTAGCACACAAAAAGTTATACTTAAAACACCACAGCAGCTATGCATAATGTGAATATATTTTTTCTAGATAATAAACAGGCATCAGGAGAAGTTACTCAGAAGGAGAAATGGTTGGCCTACAATCCTGAGGAGTGGAATTCAATATTCAGACTCCACACAGTGGCAGGAGAAAGGTGACTTCTGCACCTCCGTTTATTACCTCCTTATGTCTGGAGTATCATGTGATACATGCATACACACACATAGACACACACACTTAAACACACATACACAAACATATATATATACACACATTTATAAATATTTGAAAACTTAGAAAAGGAAAAATATGTTCAACAATAGATGGAGGTGTTTGCCTAATTATGCAAAATTCAAAAATCACAGCAAGGCAATACTGAATGTTACTCCTAAATTTTTCAGTTTCCCAGATTTGTGTTTCTTTTACCTTATAAAATTATTATTTGGGTGAAGTGATTGAATGCAGATTACTTTATGAAATCAGACTTTGTACCAGTAATGAGTTACTACTTTCCATGGTACTAAAATAATTTCAAGAATCTCTGCCTCTCTTGGTCATTGAATCATTGGCCAATATTTTTAAATCATATCTCTGCAAAGACTATTTTGAATGCTACTGTATTTCTATGATATCTTTGTGTTTTTCTTAATTAGATTTTATAGCTCCCACCACCACTGTTTAGACCCCAAAATAAATAAATATATAAATAAACTCAGCAGAGCAGAATAATTAGTTTAACCTTTCTTTGCTCAGAAGTTCACTTGTAAAAGTCATTGTGATTCATAATGCCATCAGTGAACCCTCTTGATGCCTAATAATTAAGTCTATTTTTATTCCTCTAATCTTCTACTTTGGACTTAAATGTAATTTTACTTAAATGTAAAATATTAGAATTTTACTTAAATGTAAAATACTAAATTCTAATATTTAAAGGAAGATTTTGGTTTGGAATCCATTAACTACATATATGCTATTTCCATGGCTTGATCATGAACATTATCATGATAAACACTTATACAACTTATTAGTTTGTTTACAAAACTTTTTGACATGACAAATGCCATGGCACATTTTGTATATATTGTAAGCACTGTACTAATCTACGTTAATTTCAAAAACAATCCTATAGACTTGAGGAAAATAATATCAAAGAAAAATATCTGTATTTGAAAGAAAATGATATTCTTCATATTGTATGATTAGCACACAAAAAGGCATACTTAACACTGCCATTCGACATTCAGCTGCTTATCAAGGAACTATTCCCTTAAGGGACTCTGGAACCATGACTACAGGAGCATATCTGCCTCACTTCCCAGTTCCAATGCAGCCTGCTTGCTATATCCATTGCAATTAGAGAGCACTTCTGTTAGTTGGGACACCATTACATTAGTAGTATATTTCTTCCTGAGAAATATTGAATAAAGATATCAGTAAAAAGTAAGGGTGGTAATGAGAAAGGCAGATCTAAGCAAATCTTAGCAATCAATGTTTGAATATTTAAGCCAAAGAAAATTTCAATTCATGTAATAAGTTTGACCTTGCAAAGTGTTCAGCATGAACAGGAACAAATAGGGTAGCTCATTGTGTGAAAAACAAGAGATGGCTTCTCCAGGTGCATGAAGTTCAGTCTACATTCCACAGGACATGGATCTTTATCATTTTGCCTTGTCAAATGGAAGAAGAATATCTATCTATCTATCTATCTATCTATCTATCTATCTATCTATCTATCTATCTATATCCACTGGTATATATAAAAAAGAGCTAATAATAAAAAGATAAACATATTTTAAAAATTAGAAGTTTTAAAAATAATAAATTAACAGCATCTTTAGCACAATGAAAGTAATTTCTTTAATAATAACACATCAGTCACAGGAGAAAAAAGACCTAGGAAGCTAGTTAAAAGTAAAAAAACATAGTTTACTTGCTCTTGATTTAACTTTGGTATGTGGTATCTACTTGCAATAGCCAAAAGCTGGAAACAACTTACATGTCCCACAAGAGAGAAATGGGATCCAAAAAATGTGGTTCATTTACACAACGGAATACTACTCAGCTATTAAGAATGAGGACATCATGGGCTTTGCAGGCAAATGGATGGAACTAGAAAATATCATCCTGAGTGAGGTAACTCAGCTCCAAAAAAACATGCATGGTATGTACTCACTAATAAGTAGATATTAACAAAAAGTACAAAATAACCAAGAAACAATCAACAGACAGTAAGAAGGTTAACATGCTGAAGGGCCCAAGTGAGAATGTCTCATTTCCACCTGGGAGGAAGAAGAAAACAATCATGAGAGCAGAGGAAGCGGGGAGCTGGGTGGGAGAGGGTACAGTGAGAAGAAGAAGGGAAACGGTCATGTATCGGGGTGGGGAGACAGGAGTGAAGCTCTAATGGCCATCAGAAAGAATGGAAACAGGCAACCTCTGGAGGTAGGAGGTGGGGGATCCTGTAGAATGTACCAAAGACCTGCAAAGTGAGAGAGATGCTTAAGACTCAAAGGGATGGACCTTACATGAAATGCCCAACATTGAGGAGAGGTACTTGTAGAGTTCACCTCCCATAGAAAGACAGGGAATCAAGTGGAGGGATGGGGTTGCCAACCCATAGTCAAAACCTCTGACCCAGAATCGTTCTTGTTGAAAATAACTGTAGAGACAAAAGTGGATAAGAGAATGCAGAAAAGGAGGTCCCGTGACCTGTCTAACTTGGAATCCATTTCAAGGGGAGGATCCAAGACCTGACACTATTTTTGATGCTATAGTGTGCTTGCAGGTAGGAGCCTAGCATGGTTGTCCTCCGAGAGACCCAACAAGCAGCTGAAAGAGTCAAACGCAGATACTTACAACTCAAACAATGGACAGAAGCCAGCAACTCATGTGGTTGAATTAATGAAAGGCTGGAAGAAGATGAGGAGGCAGGTGACCCAATAGGAAGACCAGCAGTCTCAACTAACCTGGATCCCAGAGATCTTTCAGACACTGAGCCACCAACCAGGCAGCATACAGTAGCTAATATGAGGCCCCTGACACATATACAGCAGAGAAATGCTGGTCTAGCCTCAATGAGAGAAGATGCACTTAACCCTCGAGAGACTTGAGGCCATAGGGAGTACTGAGATCTGCTTGTGTGGGGGTAGCAGAGTGGGGACATCTTCTTGGAGACTGCAGGGGAAGAATGGGATAAGGAACTATCTGATGGGGACCAGGAGGGGGATTGTAAAAAAAAGATTAAATAATAGTAATAACACCAATAATAATAATAATAATAATAAACATCAAGAAAACATTGTCACTCATACACTTGAATGAATTCAGAAAAACAACAACTAACAAACACTGATTAAATGTTAACTTCGGTGTAAATCTCTTCTGTGGAAAAGAATAAGTTCTTCATAAGGGATCCTAACTAAGAAGGATCGTGATTAAGCAAATATTTATTTCAAACTAATTATCAATAAGAGAGAGAGAAGCAGTAAGATATGTCTTAAAATATGTTATAAAATGGATGGATGAAATTAAGAAATATATCAATGTGTTATAGTTCAAGAAAAGTTATAGTAATGAAATGCTATTTAAAAATAAATATCATTTATGTCTGATTAGGTTGTTATGTAGTAGTATTACAATTCTATGAGAAAATAGAAAATTGGACTAGACATTAAAAACTGAAAGTTCCAATGCAAAAACTAGCCACATAAGTCAAATGGAAATAAAAACAAAAGAAAAAGTTTTAAACAACAAAATTAATGCATATATAGTAAAAGATATGGAATAAATTGAATCAAATCAATAGTTACAAATAAAGTAGCTGGTAAAGTTAAATGTCTTCATGTGGTAGTTATATACCACATATCCAAAACAAGCCAAATTCAAATATAATGAAAGTTATACCAAGGAGCAAACAAGCAGAGACCCTGGGCTCCAGATACATAGGTAGCAGAGGATGGAGGATGGCCTTGTCTGACATCAGTGGGAGGGGAGGCCCTTGGTACTGTGAAAGTTTGATGTCCCAGCATAGGAGGATACTGGAGGGATGGGGCAGGAGAGGGTGGGTAGGTGGAGAAGCTCCCTCATAGAGGCAAAGGGGAGGGAGGAGAGGATGGATGTGGGAGGGGAGAGTTGTGGAGGAGTAATCCTGAAGTTGGATATCATTGGAGATATAAACGAATGGAATGATTAATAATAAATAAATAAAGGTATATGGAGTAATAAGGTGTATGTAAATCAAAAGGAAGTACATTACCATTAACCATAGTAAATGAAATGAGACTGTAGTGTAAAAAGAACAAAGAGAAAAAGTCACAACAATGTGTGATAAATAATATAAAAAGTTATCAGGCATGACCACTTCTACCTGTAACATAGGGAGCTGGGAGGCTAAGGCAGAGAGATTGCCATAAGATTGGGGATGACTGTGGCTATTAAGTTCCCTAGCTGCCTTAGAGACAGTGAGATCCTGTCTTATCGAAAAAGAGCACAACAAAGCACACTTTGATTTAAAAAAAAAAACAAAAAACTATAAGTCTCTCAGTGTCAAAGAAACAACATAATAATGACAATTGTAAAATAATGGAATGAAAGCAACTTCTGAAAAATTTTAAGACACAACTTTTGAAACTGGTTAAATTGGTGAAAAAATAAAATGAAAGATAGTACAAACAATAAAGATTTGAACAGATTAAGTGAAATCTGCACATAGATATCTGCTGGACACTGATGCTGGGGACTGCCAACAAGAACTTGTTTCTCCAATCTCAGAAAGCATACATTCGGATAATGAAGTTGACAGATGAGTTATAGAGGGAAGAGCAAGATGTTTCAAAAAAAAAATCTTTAAAGAAACACACTCTGCCAAAAGATTAGCCTTTCTGCATCTTCCAAGCAGATGAAACAACAGACACCAACAGGTTTCAGGCTAGAAGATGAGGTTCACCAGGAAAAGTTCTTACTGATGTTACAGAATATTGGATGGATGAAGGTGAAATGGAAGCAACAAGAAATATTTCTTCAAATGTGGAGCTATGGAGAAAAATAACTGTACATATTTCTGAAAGTGAAAATATATGTAAACTCTGAAGCATATCAACAGGTACTGTTGTAGTTGTTTTACTCTCTCGTGTTATATGGGCTTTGTGTTCTAAATGTTACTTTCCAAGATGCTGTATATTTGGAACACAACAATTTAAAAGATTAATAGTTTCTAATGTGAATTATTTTAAATATATTGTACACATATTGTTATATATATATTGTAAATTATAAATTATTTATCTATCTGTATTTAATTATTAATTTAAATATAATATTACATATTATAAATTGCAAATTAACATGGCATATTATATATTTAACATATTACATATATTAAATATTGCATATATATTATATAATGTATAAGCATTGATTGTATCATATAAACATATATGATTATATAGCTATACTATATGTTTGCATATATTATACAATATAACATCATATAAATAAGTAATAATTGATACATGATATTTATAATTATTAGGTAACAGATAATAAAAATGAATAATAGATAATGGATAATATATAATACTTAAAAATTAATAGATAATAAATATGTGTACTGGCTAGTTTTGTGTCAACTTGACACAGCTGGAGTTATCACAGAGAAAGGAGCTTCAGTTGAGAAAATGCCAACATGAGATCCAACTGTAAGGCATTTTCTCCACTAGTGATCAAGGGGGAAAGGCCCCTTGTGGGTGGGACCATCTCAGGGCTGGTAGTCTTGGTTCTATAAGAAAGCAGGCTGAGCAAGCCAGGTGAGGCAAGCCAGTAAAGAACATCCCTCCATGGCCTCTGCATCAGCTCCTGCTCCCTGACCTGCCTGAGTTCCAGTCCTGACTTCCTTTGGTGATGAACAGCAGCATGGAAGTGTAAGCCGAATAAACCCTTTCCTCCCCAACTTGCTTCTTGGTCATGATGTTTGTGCAGGAATAGAAACCCTGATTAAGACAAATTGGTACCAGCATAGTGGGGTATTCCTGTGACAACCTGACCATGTTTTGGGGAGGACTGTGGAAGGACTTTGGAACTTTGGGCTTGAAGATCCATCCATTGTTAATAGCTCTATCGGATGTTGTGTAGGAGCTTGGAAGATAATGTTGAGAACACTGCAGAAGATGGAGGCCTGGTTTGTGAAATTTCAGAGGGAAAATTAAAGATTCTTTTCAGGGCCATTGCTGTTTTGATTGTGAAGATTCTGTAGTTCTGGTTAGCTAGGGCTGAGGAATCAGCTGTGGTTAACAAGATACCAGAACTACTAAAGCAAAAACTTTGCATTACTGGGACTATTGATGCTGGTTAGCTGGAGCTAAGAAATTAGCAGTGATTAAGAAGAGACCAGCATCATTGAGGTGACATCTTCTGGGAAGTGTTTTCTGAAAGCACAAAGAGGCTGTGTTCCAGAGATGGCCAAGGTTGTACTCCTGCTGCAGTGGGACTTGGTAATATGTAAGGGTCACCCAGGTGGTACTGGTTTTGAAGGTATGAAGGGGTCACTCAGAGCAACTGAGGCTCAGCACTGTGAGAGGCCATGGAAGGCCATTGGTGAAGGTGCAGCCTCAGTTGCAATTGAAGGCCCAGGACTGAAGGGGTCATGCAGTGTTTTGGAGATGCCAGTACCATGAGATGACCACCAAGAGCAGCAGCAGCAATGGAGTACAGGCATCTGGAGCCTAGAGGATGGCGTGTGTGCTACAAAGGGCCTGGCTGGAGAAGTGACCCAAGCCCTTGGAGGAGCCCAGAAGATCGTGAGTTGGATCCCAGACATTGGACGGTTGGAGATTGACTTTTGCTTTTGCTTGTGACCGTACCCTGATATTTTCCCTCTTGAAGGAAGAAACTGTTTTAGTGGAGCCAACAGTTAAGGGACTTTTAATTGTAAAAAGACTTTGGATTTTAAAAGAGATGGATATTTTAAAGAGATTGAAATTTTAAGAATATTTAAAGACTGTGGAACTTTTAAAGTTATTTAGAATGAGGATGAATAAGATTGTAAGGGTTGAGGCTTACTAGTGATGTGTTTGTGTGTCAAGTTGACAAGGGGTCAATTGTACTGGCTAGTTTTGTGTCAACTTGACACAGCTGGAGTTATCACAGAGAAAGGAGCTTCAGTTGAGGAAATGCCTCCATGAGATCCAACTGTAAGGCATTTTCTCCACTAGTGATCAAGGGGGAAAGGCCCCTTGTGGGTGAGACCATCTCAGGGCTGGTAGTCTTGGTTCTATAAGAAAGCAGGCTGAGCAAGCCAGGTGAGGCAAGCCAGTAAAGAACATCCCTCCATGGCCTCTGCATCAGCTCCTGCTCCCTGACCTGCCTGAGTTCCAGTCCTGACTTCCTTTGGTGATGAACAGCAGCATGGAAGTGTAAGCCGAATAAACCCTTTCCTCCCCAACTTGCTTCTTGGTCATAATATTTGTGCAGGAATAGAAACCCTGATTAAGACAATATGTAATATATAATATACAATAGCTAATAAATAAAATAATAGATAATGAATATAAAATTAACATAGCATATGATATGTAACATGTAATATATGATATGTAATATGAAATATGTAATATAATGTTTAATATGTAATATATAATAGACAATAGATAATGGTTAATACATAATAGATGATAGGTGATATATAGATGAAAGATAATAGATGATAGATAATAGATTGTAGGTAACAGAGTATAGACAACAGATAATAGATGATCAGTATGTAATATATAATTAATAGGTAATATATACTAGGTAGATAATATATAATACCTATTATGCATAACATATTCCACAATTATTACACACACACACACACACACATATAATTATTCTATGTATATTAAGGCAAAATATTGTTGTAGCTTTTGGTGTAATGTGTAATTTTCAACATGATGATGTTTTTGTAATGAAAACATGATGAATTCTTAAAGACATCACTATGGGCTAAAAAAGCCAGGCATATAATATGTACATGTCCCACACATAAGAAATTTGAAAAGTGATAGAACAGATCTTAAATCAAATGGCAATCATAGAAGTGAAAATAAAATGTTCTATTTCACATCTTTGCGATAATTACACACACACACACACACACACACACACACACACACACACACATCCTTACATACTCCCTAAACATGGGCAAAACTTGGATGATAAATTTAAAATACGTGTGAATTTATTGCTTATATGTTTATATTACTGTATAAGAAAGTATTAAAAGAAATGACATAAACACATAAAGCTTCAAAAGTTGTAAATCAATTTTGATTTGGTAAAGAATATGTCAAAATAATCAAGAAGTTTATCAAATCATATAATAGGTGAAACTATTGCTGAAAAGACAAATATTAAGATAACAGAAAATGAGCAGTCACTGTGTGACTTCTTCTGGTGACACAGTGTTAACTGGACAGCAATAGTATTTTGTGAAGCAACCTAAACTGAAGATAAAGTAATAACCTGTTAAGAAATTAATTTTAATAATTGTATTAATTGTAATTATTAAGGAATATGTACAGACATAATTCTACCCTGACTGAAAAACACATACATTATTCTTAGGAAATGAAGACTTATACAAGAGGACATGAAACAAATACATTTTGTGAAGAATGAAAAGAGAGAGAGAGAGAGAGAGAGAGAGAGAGAGAGAGAATAATTTCTATGATGTCAGCATCTGTGAGGCTGAGATAGAAGAATCACAAATTAGAGAACCCAGAGCTAAACAGCATGGATTTGTCTTAAAGAAACAAAGACTGTAATTTTATTTCAGTAGGTGGAATATCTGGAAGAAATATAAAATGTGTAAATGATAAGAAATCCTGGAATGAAAATTTCCTGTGATAAAAGTGTGCTTTGTTTATTTGGGGAAAAGCAAGCTGTCAAAGTATCTTTGAGGGATGAGCAGGGCATTACAGAAAAACAGTGAAGTCTAGCATGATAACTTCTGGAATTTCATTCAGAAAGGAGGATCACTGGAAGGATACACGGAAACAAAAGATAAAAAATATTCTCTACATGATTTTCATAGTAAATGGCTTCTTTTAATTTATTTTTAAACACTAGGCTGAGACAATTTCCATGGAAACAGCAGACATAAGAATTTGGAAACTTATTTTTCTGAGCATTGGGCTAATTTTTATAACTAATTAGATGTATTGTTTAGTAAGCCAGTGTAGAATGTTTATGGGGGTAAATTGTAAAACCTCTGCTTCCTGTAAAGTACATGCACAATATCTGACTTGGAAATAACACTCTAGACAGTCTTAGTCACCCAGGATAGCAAAGCACAGACAAAAGGATCCAAAGAACATTCCAGCCCAGAAAACTGCTGTAGCTCTGGGCTACTTACAGCAGGCCTTTTCCTAGGAAGGGACATTTAAATGATGAATAACTAAAGAGGGATACCACTGATATAACTTGGTTATGAAAACCTTCGCCAGTTCACATATGGAGAAGGAGGAACACTCCTTCATTGCTGGTGGGATTGCAAGCTGGTACAACCACTCTGGAAATGGGTTTGGTGGTTCCTCAGAAAATTGGACATAGTACTACCAGAAGATCCAGCAATACCTCTCCTGGGCATATACCCAGAAGATGCTCCAACTTGGAATCAGGACACATGCTCCACTATGTTCATAGCAGCCTTATTTATAATAATCAGAATCAGGAAAGAACTCAGATGTCCCTCAACAGAGGAATGGATACAGAAAATGTGGTACATTTACACAATGGAGTACTACACAGCTATTAAAAAATGAATTTATGAAATTCTTAGGCAAAATAGATGGATCTGGAGGATATTATCCTAAGTGAGGTAACCCAATCAGAAAAGAACACACATGATATGCACTCACTGATAAGTGGATATTAGCCTAGAAGCTCAGAATACCCCAGATGCAATTTGCCACACACATGAAACTGAAGAATAAGGAAGACCAAAGTATGGACAGTTCGATCCTTCTTAGAAGGGGAAACAAAATACCTATGGAAGGCATTACAGAGACACAGTTCAGAGCAGAGACTGAAGAAATGACCATCCAGCGATTGACCCACCTTGGGATCCATCCCATAAAATACCACCAAACCTAGACACTGTTGTGGATGCCAACAAGTTTTGCTGGTAGGAACCTGATACAGCTGTCTCCTGAGAGGCTCTGCCAGTGTCTGACAAGTACAGAAGTGGATGCTCACAGACATTTATTGGACGGAGCACAGGGTCCCCAATGAAGGAGCTAGAGAAAGTACCCTAGGAGCTGAAAGGGTTTGAAGCCCCATAGGAGGAACAACAATATGAACTAACCAGTAACCCCAGAACTCCCTGGGACTAAACCACCAATCAAAGAAAGCAGATGGTGGGACTCATGGATATAGCTGCATATATAGCAGAGGATGGCCTAGTTGGCCATCAGTGGGAGGAGAGGTGCTTGGTCCTGTGAAGATTCCATGCCCCAGTATAGGGGATTGCCAGGGCCAAGAAGCAGGAGTGAGTGGTTTATGGAGCAGCAGGAGGTGGGGAAGGGATAGGGGATTTTCAGAGGGTAAACTAGGAAAGGGGGACAACATTTGAAATGTAAATAAAGAAAATATATAATAAAAGAAAACGAGAAAAGGATGAGTATCTAGAGCGACTGAAGTGTTTATAGTGTCATAGAAATCACTTCTTACTACTAGAAAATTTAGTTCTCAGGATCTTAAAATAAAGGACAATGTATAAAATATGCTCTTCTCATTGTAGTTGCTGTGTATGTGATACCCAGTAAATGCTTTCAGTAAAAGATAAGTTATTTTAATTTATTTTAAAACATAAACTGAACCAAGAATTTCTGTATTAAAACAAAAATAAGAATTCAAAAATCCATTTTATTCTCTTTTGCACTATTGCCCAATTATTGTCAAAGAGTTGCGGTATTTCATGAAGTACTACTTAAGTTCATTGCTTTCATAAAATGTATGGTGTTAAAATAAAAACAAAATATTTTCAAAAGTTATAAGTAAACATTTTTTTCGAGTAAAACTCTCTGATATTCTTGAATATAATCTTATATTTTGTAATTTTGACTAAAATACTTTCAGTAATATTTTTATAAATAATTAATTGTAATTCATTGTATAGATACATACTTACAGTTATAACTTAATAACTGCTTCAGTAACATTCTACAAATTTTCTTTCACTATTAAAATAATTGATTCATAGAATAATTTGAAAATTGTAATTTTCAACTGCATATATAACAGAGAATTTTTATTCCTGAATAATATTTGAACAAGTGAAGTACATAGAACATGTTACTCTTATTCATAAAATTGCATTCAGTAAATATTTGACAAAAAAAAAAAAAAAAAAACCTTGTGTTGATTCGATCTCAGTAAAAAGAGCAGTGGACCCTGCAAATCATTTGAATCATTTATTTAAATAACTGCATTTCTAAAATTCAAATCTGACAGTCTTCTACTGGATTCACAAAGAAACACAGAAAACTTTTCATGGTCTGCCAAAGAAAGCAACTGTTTTATCACAAAAGTTCAAGGTGTAAGAGAATATAAAACATCTTCAAGTTACTAGACTTCAAGACAAAAAAACAAAAACACAGCTTGCAGATGTCTATGAGTAGACAACAGTGACAAAGTGAGCAAACGAATGTTTTTACTCACAGTCATGCTATCTCATTGTTACTTCAGAAAACAGAACTAATAGATCAACCTGCCATGGAGGTATGAGGGGGAAAGCTCATGTTGTCACCAGTTATGTTATTTTCTGCAAAACTTTGAACATGATTTAAAACATCTCATGAATCAATTATAAGTAATATTTTAATTAATATTTTTCCTTTGCTTATAAAATAATTGCTTTGTTGTTGCTTTCTACCCACACACACATACACACACATACCTACACAACATGACTGTACCTTGTGCTTATTTGTTCACTGCCTAAAATCTTGAGGTCCTGAGTTTGATAATTACCACCATAAAATAAAATATAGTATAAAGTGAAATAAAACCACTAAAAACATGGAGTTTATAAGTATAATTTCTATTTAGTAGTATACATCCAACAACATTATATTTGTTTCAAATGAGTAACAAACAATAAACATGGAAATATACTAGTTTGTGAATTTTTAAGAGAGGAATAGGTAAGTACATGAGCTTAAATTTCAAAAATTTGAAAATTTGGTTAGGATATTTTCTTTTCTTTTTTTTTAATTAGGTATTTTCCTCATTTACATTTCAATGCTATCCCAAAGGTCCCCCATACCCACCCCCCCAATCCCCTACCCACCCACTCCCCCTTTTTGGCCCTGGCGTTCCCCTGTACTGGGGCATATAAAGTTTGCAAGTCCAATGGGCCTCTCTTTGCAGTGATGGCCAACTAGGCCATTTTTTGATACATATGCAGCTAAAGACAAGAGCTCCCGGGTACTGGTTAGTTCATTTTGTTGTTCCACCTATAGGGTTGCAGATCCCTTTAGCTCCTTGGGTAATTTCTCTAATTCCTCCATTAGGGGGCGTGTGACCCATCCAATAGCTGACTGTGAGCATCCACTTCTGTGTTTGCTAGGCCCCGGCATAGTCTCACAAGAGAGAGCTATAACTGGGTCCTTTCAGCGAAATCTTGCTAGTGTATGCAATGATGTCAGCATTTGGAAGCTGATTATGGGATGGATCCCTGCATATGGCAGTCACTAGATGGTCCATCCTTTCGTCACAGCTCCAAATTTTGTCTCTGTATTTTATTTTCTAATTTGTGTTTCCGTGTTCGACTTAATCTGATAAATTAAAGTCTGCCTGAATCATTAGCCACACATATGTCCAGCACACATATGTGAAGTACATAGATCTAGCACAGAAAAGATTTCGTGAGAAATCATAACTTCAAATACCTATTAACAACTAAAGGAATTTTATTAATATATTTTTTAAAATTTGGTTGTTCTGAATCAGGTTTTTATTTTCTGCAACTTTCATACTTAAGTATCATATTAAGGAACATATTTGAAAGTAAGTTCTATTTATTTATACTCTGAACAATTGAATGTGATTTCCAGAGATCTGTTCTAGAGTCCTCACAAAAGAAATTTACAAGGTCCTAGAGACAAACCAGTTTTACCTGCTAGTAATAAGTTTTATTTTTCAGGACCCTAAAACAATGAAAATGTGTGCTTATATTACACACTTTAACCTAATCATATCTAAGTTTTCATAAACACCTGGGTTTGTCATTTTACCTAATTCAATATGAAACAAATGTCCCCAGTAACCAGAGGATGAGTTGATCTAAAAGATCATATGATACTCATCCTTATAATATCCGAGAGTCCTGATTGCAGGGAAAATGCTATGTTAACACTTATCTCAAGACTCTGAGCTCCATGTTACTAGCTTCAGCTCAGACAGCCTTGTTTCTCAGTGGGCTACAGGTCTATAATGTTTATGTCACATATCCTTCTCTATCTGGTAACTTGGGGATTTTCTTTTACATTTAAAACTCAGATTATTTTCAGTTTTAAGTTTTTAAAGATGTGAGGCAAAATAATGTTTCATCATGACATTTTTCATACAATGTTCTTAGATGCTGTATTTGATGGAGACCTTCAAATTCTTCACTTCTCAGATACATTCAGGCAGGCCTCACCTAATCAGAAAATCTAAAATACTTTCTCATTTATCGTTATTGTTTCTAGTAGCTGAGGTTTTCATTATAACATCACACACACACACAAACACACACACACACAAATGCAAACACATATATATTATTTACTTTGGTTTATCCTACTATTTAGTTATAAATATATTTGTATATATTGTGCACATGTGACAGCCACCTGGATTTATGACATACCAATTCAATGAGAAAGATGACTTATAGAAAAATAATATATAAGGCAGAAAGATGTGTAAATTATAAATTCAATTCAATGTGGTGATGCTGTACTAGAGAAAATGAATATTGCTATGGAAACGTAGAAAGGATTTTATCTAAGTAGCTTGCTGAGCTGGAGCTTGAGTGTTTCTAAAGCAGCACCATCATTCCCTCGTTTATCTTTCCCAATTCACTGCATTAACAGCTATGCTCTCAGATTCACATTTGTAGCCATAAACCGTCGGATGGATTTTTTAAACACTGCTTTTATATTAAGCTAAAAAAAATGCTGTTTATTACCAAATGAAATTGTATGCTTTATTTAAAGAGAAAACTATAAGTAACATGAAATATGATTAAAACTATTTAAAAATTACAAGTTTAAATAATTATGATGAACATTACTGCACAATTCTCCCCTTGAAAGCGTATCAGAACTAATTTTAATTTGGATTTGCTGCTTTTATATCAAAACATTTTGAAAATATAAAGACTCAGAACTAATATACATGATATGTTACTAATATATTATTAAATTATTTTAATTAATAATAAAAACACCTATCAACACTGAGATTATGGTTATTTAAATTGTTTTCATCATGCTCTCTATATTTTAAAAAGACAATCTATAATTTTTATATAAATTTCAACTATTTTCTCATTCATTCATCTACATTTATCAAGCAACTACATGAGCATTCTTCCTGAGTAGTGAATGCAAAAATTAATAAAAGAGAATACCCTTTATTTTAGTGGAGTTAATGTTTTTAGAAAGAGAAGAGACATGCAGGCATAGACAAGTAACTAAGATCATGGACTATAAATCCATGTAGATATCAAATTCAAGTTCACAGCCTACGGACTTTGGGAATGCGGGGCTGGAAAGATGACTCAGCTGTTAACAGCAATTTTTGTTTATGCAGAGGACCTGGGTTTGTCTACCAGAACATAACATTTTACAATTGTTCTTAACTGCTTTTCAAAGGGCTCAGTCTCTCTCTGCTGACACAACACTCATATACATAAAAAATAACATACAAATCTTAAAAAAAGAGAGAGAAAGAGAAGAGACAACAACAAATACAAACAATAAGTTAGTAAGATGATAAAAATGTAGAGGAATTTTAGTCTGGCAACATGGCTGTTCTGGCAAGAGATCATAACAAAAGACCTTTTATGTCTGTTTAATCTTGCTGGAATGACTGGAACATGCCACACACATTTAGTCTGGCTGGAGTACAAACTATCTTTATTATGATGATGTTGTTGTTGTTGTTGTTATTGTTGTTGTACAAATTTATTTATTTTTATTAGTTATTTTGTTTACTTACATTGCAAATGTTATTTCTTTTCCCAGTTTACCCTCCACAAACCCCTATTGCATTCCCCCTCCCCTTGCTACTATGAGGGTGCTCCCTCACCCACCTACCCCTCCCACTTCACCACCCTAGCATTCCCCTACATTGAGGCATGGAGCTTTCACAGGATCAAAGGTCTCCTCATTCACTGATGCCAGAGAAAGCAATCCTCTACTACATATCCAGCTGGAGACATGTGTCCGCTCATCTGAATGCTTTGGTTGGTGTTTTAGTCCTTGGGATCTCTGGGGGGTATGGTTGGTTGATGATACTCTTGTTCATTGTACAGGTTTATAAACCCCTTCATCTCCTTCATTCTTTGCCCATTGGAGTCCTGTGCTCAGTCTGATCTGTATTGGTCAGGCTCTGGCAGAGTCTCTCAGGAGACAGGTATAAGAGGCTCATCTTATCAAGCACTTCTTGGCATCAGTAATAGTGTCTGGGGTTTGGGTTTGCAAATGGGATAGGTCCCCAGATGGGACAGTCTCTGGATGGCCTTCCCATTCAGTCTCTGCTCCATTCTTTGTCCATGTATTTCCTTTAGATAGGAGAAACCCCAGGTTAATATTTTTGAGATGGATGGGTGGCCCCATCCCTCAATCCTGCCTAACCACTGGATCTTATACAATGAAGGTAGAGTTTGAGGAAGCAGCCATGTTTGAAAGTGATGACTGCTTGAGAATCCGACAAAGTGACAAGTCAGAGAAAGGTTTAAGCAAATGAATCAGAGACAATATACCCCCAACTCTCACAAAAACAGCACAGGAAGGAGAGGCTACTTAATAGAAGAGCACATGATAGGAAGGGGGTGAGGCAGTTTTACTGGTACAGTTTTGCAGAGACAGGTTTTAGGTGAAGACAGAATAAACTGGAGAAAGAAAAGGAGACAGAAGTTTAGAACAGATTGCAGATGTTAGTTTGAGGCCAAGCAGAGCAATTCAGTGAGAAGCTGAGAGAAGTCAAATTGAATCAGTCAACTTGGAGAGGAGTCAGAGAGAACTTGAGTTGAAACAGCCAGCCAGCATTCAGAGGGAACTGGAAGGGGAATGTTTATTCTGCAGTAAGTCTCTAAGTCAACAGTTTCATCTCGTAAATAAAAGATATTTTTAAACAAAAGTATTATCATTGCTAAGGTAAAGAAAACAATGGGTACTAATGTTATGAAGCAACTCTTAATTTATTGAATTATTCTTATTAGTAACTACTATTTCTTACTTTTCATGTCAATTTACTGACATTCTCCATTGAAAAGCATTTTAATCAAATGAGAGAGATAAAAATAAGAGGCTTATTTTGGAGGAGAAACTTTCAATGTAGAGAAAGCAAGCATCTGACAATTAGAGCATCTACAATATTGCTGATATTTAGGGGAAAATAAGAAAGCCAGAGTGATCTACACTGATATAGGGGGGAAAGGGTGAGAGTTGAATATGACCAACATATTCCAAGTAACATTATGTGTTTCTCTATGTTTTCTATGAATATTGCACAAAAATATATATGAATGAACACATTTATGTAAATGTGCACATTTGTAGTAACCAATTAATCCTATAAACATTTCTTTTCTTCTAATGTCCATGTAATGTAAGCCATTTCTCTGACAATGACAGAACCCAGGATAAACTGCAAAGGCTTTCATATCAAACAGGTGTTAATTCTAGCCCTGGTTTTATCACTAGGAACAACTATACAAAATTGCCCTTCTATGATTCAATTTCCTCTCTAGCAGGTTTTACCTTATTGCATTATCTGTTGTATTATTGGCTTCATCTCTTAGTAAGCACCTACCATTAACCACTTTAATATTCTCATTGATACTATCATCACTGCTTCATCATTACTCACTCAGTATCTCCCATCATCCTCACACAGAAGCAGGCTCCAGTTACATAGCGAGAGAGGCAGGTTTTGCAATGAGCTTGTTACTTTCTTGATTATGCCTAATTTGAATTATTTATACAATACAACATCCACATGGTCTATTTATATGACTATACTATACTTTATTCTCACAATGAAAATCCTGCAGCACTTGATAGCTTTACTATAAATTTGTCTCTGGTCAGTTGCTAGTATTAGTTCACAGTTTACAGCTTGCTCCTGTAGTTGCCTTTAACCTCCTTAAAAAAAAAGAAAAAAAAAGAAAAAACACCACTCTGGAAGTTATTATTAAATTGGCTTTTTATATTATAGGCACTCAATCAGTTTTGTTGATTTAATGTTTGATGAAAAGATAATACGTCCCTTTGTTCAAAAACAATGTTCTGACTGGGGTCACTGTGTGAATAAAAGAACAACTTGCAGGATATTTAATTTATGGTGACGTTTAAAATGTATACTGGAAAATAAAATGCTACAATTTTGTACATTACTTCTTCATCTGGCCTGATGAGAGAGGTGGTAGTCAAGCTGTTGGCGGGGATATAAAGCCTTAAAAAACCTGCTGGAAAAATTGTAGAAAACAAAGTGCAAACCAGGAATGGCATGGCAGGAACATAGGTCTGGTTGCCAGAACTACTGTAAAGTAATCAAAGTCTTCCGTTTAACCTCAATGAGATCGCTAACGCTTACTCCAGGTGCCTACAAAGCACTAGGCTGGCTGTTGGCATGCCTGAAACCCAGCTGCCACAGTGAGTACACTGCTATCCTTTGCTGGCTTAACTGTAGGGTTTTCCTGCAGCTCAAATTCCAAGGCAGTATCTACATGAATACTTTATATTGATACTGACAAAGAGGTTGCAAACTTTCCTGGAACAAGGCTTAACATTTTCTTTAGCACTTAAAAATTTACTGGTAAAATACTGTCTTAATGATCAATTTGTCCTATTCTTTGAGTTTTATTGAAAAATAATAAAATTTAATGGTTGATAAAATTAAAGTTGAAAGTTTTAGGAATATAAAATTAGTATCAGACTATTCTTAAGAGACCTTAATTATAAAATAGTTTATAAAATCATGAGACTTTGTTCTCAAATGTTTGATAATTAAAAATACAGATTTTGTATATTTATTTTAGTTGACATACATTTTACAATATTATTTTTGTAAAACTTTGTATTATAGAACAGTGCATTAGTCTCTTACTTAGTTAATTTTTAAATGGATGGTAACTTATTTGGTTAATTATTATTATGGGACTAGTTTAAATTAAATAATCCTTAAGTATAGCCATATTTTAAAGTTTCGTGATATATATATATATATACATATGAATGAAAGTTTAATATAGTATTAGAAAAGAACTGCAAGAACTTCTGATTTGTTTTCTCTATGACAAGTGACATATGAACATATTTGTTTTCTTTATGACTTCCTATATGACAAGTGACTTATAGAATGACTCATGTTAAAGCAGCTAGGCATACATTAGGAAACCAGCTTCATTCCTATAATGCTGATTGTGACACAGTGGAATATTTATTTAGAAGCATGTAGGGGAACAATAGTTCAGTACCTAGAGTGGAATGCCAGACTTGTTAGTAGTTACTTTAGTATGTCATAAAGAACAGATATTTCAGATGGTGTCTGGAAGCTAGAGATGATGATACTAGAAACAAGTGTGTGTGGTGCAAGTGGTGTACTCTTATGTCCAGTTGCTAGTAACTATTGGCAATTATTGAAAAGATTATATATGCACGTATTTTGTGCACATATCTGTTGACGATATGGATATGCTTTTTTTTTTTCTTTACTTTGAGACATGGTCTCCCTGTGAAGCCCTGGTTGGCTTGGAACTCACTATGTAGAGTAGGCTGACCTCAAACTCCCAGAGATCTGCCTGTATGTTTGTATCTTTTGAGTTCTATTATTAAAACATTGCACCACCATGCCTAGCTGTTTATTTCTAAATAAAGAAATAAATCCTGTCTGGATATTTGATACTCATGCAGCAGGCATTTTGTGTAGCGATTTCTTTTGAATTGAGCCAATCCATCCTGGACAGAAGAGAAAAGCTCATCTGACCCAAGAAGCTAATGAAAGTTACAAGGCTCAGTGGGAACAGAAAGCTTAAAAACTCATCAGGACGTTCCCACAAATTACAGATGTTGCCAGAACAGTTTAGATGAATTACGCCATGGTAGGGTTCTTCCATGTTCAGAATCATTTTACTACTGTCAATTGTTTTGATCTTCATATAGACTGAGGACTCACAGCCTAAGAAGCCTATAAATATGTTGTAAGTCATATTTTAGTGTACTGCTTCCTCTGAAAGAATAAAGAAGTAACATAGGAATTGTATTCTCAACAGATTTTTGTTACTATAAGACGATGATAACTCACCATTTAACATTGTATAAATATAAATAAGATGATAACTTTTTTGATAAGTAAATCTTAGTTTTAGCATTAGGTAATAATTGAAAACTTATGTTTCCTGGGTTTAAGCGATGTATCATGCAAAGGTGCTTTTAAATAGCTCAGAAACAGAAGGGACATTGTCCCATTCATTTTATAAGACCAGTTACTTGATACCCAAAATGCAAAGAAAGAGAATCATAGAACAATTTCTCTAATGAACATTGCTGAAAAAGCACTCAGTAAAATACTTGTAAACAAAATCCAAGAATACTCCTAAAAATAATCCACCTTGACCAAGTAGGTTTAATTTGAGTGATACAGTGATGATTCAACATAAGAAAGTCAGTCAATATAATCTACCATATAAGCAAAATGAATAACAAAAAACATTAAAGGCGAAAAGAACTTTGAAAACATCCAACACATCATTATGATAAATGTTCTGGGGCAATTAGGTATGAAAATATATACCTAATCATAAGAGAGGTATTTAGTGGAGTCCCATAGCCCAGATAAATTCAAATATAGAGAAATCCAATACACTTCCATTAAAATCAGGAGCAAGACACAGTTGTCTACTCTTTCCATACCTGATAAAGTCCTAGTTAGAGCAATAAGACAACAGAAGGAGATCAATGGGTTATAAATTAGGAAAAAAATAAGTGAAAGAATATTTATTTGCAGATGATATAATAGTATACATAAAAAGATTCTACAATAACACTCATATGACTGAGATACACTTTCAGAAAAGTAGGTGGATACAAAATTAACTCTGAAAAAAAAAATTCTTGAGATATCGCTAACCAATATTGTAAGAGGCATGCATGATAAAAATGTCAAGATATTGAATAAAGAATTTGAAGAAGATAGCATGTTCTCCAGTGGAAAGACCTGCCATGATCTGTAGAACCAATCTTGTAAAAATTGCAATCCCACAAAAGGCAATCTACAGATTGAATGAACTTACCATCAAAATCCCAACACATTTCTTCACAGATCTTGAAATAGCAGTTCTCAACTTTACATAGAAACACACACAAAACAAAAACAAACAAACAGACAAACAAAACAGGATAGCTAAAACAATCCTGAACAATAAAATAACTGCTAGAGTTGTCACTTTTCCCAATTTCCATTTATTATATAGAGCTTTGTTAATTAAACAGCTTTGTATTGGGGAAAGAAAAGACACCAAGATCAATAGAATCAAATTGAAGACCAAGACATAAATCTGCACACTATGAAGATTGTATTTTGGGTAAAGAAACTAGAAATACACATTGGTGAAATGACAGCATCCTAAACAAATTCAAGACAAGACAAACTGGATGGCTGCATGTACAAGAAAACAAATTCATCTACTCTGTGCAAAAAAATCACTCCAAATGGATCGAAGACCCCAACATAAAACCTGATATATTGAACATAATTAAAAAAATTGGGAATAATCATAAACTCATTAGCACATAAAAACCTTTCTGAATAGATCATCATTAGCACAGAATAAATTGGACCTGAGGAAGCTGAGAAGCCATGCACAGCAAAAGACAATATCATTCCAACCAAGTGGAGGTCTGCAAAAAGGGAAAAGATTGTTACCACCTATACATTAGATAGAGGACTAACATCCAAGAAGGAAGAGATTAAGCAAAACAAATAACAATTACAAAAATGGGTAAAGAGCTAAACACTGAATTCTAAATAGAGTAAATTCAACTGTCTGAGAAACAAATCAATAATCAAAGTTCCTTTGAGATTTACTTGTATACCTGTCAGAATGGCTATGATCAACAAAACAAGTGACAGTTCATGCTGGTGAGGTTGTGGGGTAAGAATTTCCATGGCTTGTGGAAATTCAAACTTACACAGCCACTATGGAATTCAGTGTGTGTCTTCCTATGGATGACGGAAATCAATCTACATCAAAATACTGCCATACCTCTCTTGAGCATAGACTCAGTGGTTGCTTTTCCTCCCACAAGGACACTCGTTCAGTTATCTTCATTGTTGCTTGATTCAAAACAGTCAAAAATTACAAACAATGTAAATATCCCTCAATGTAATAATGGATAAGGAAAATGAGGTAAGCTTTATGATTGAGTAATACTCAGCTGTTACAAAAAAAAAGAGATCATGAAAATTTTAGGAAAATACATGTAATTAGAAAACAGAAAACAAAAAGAGAACAACAACAACAACAACAACAACAACAACAAACAACACTTCTGAGTGAGATATCCCAGACTCAAAGAGATGAATATTCACTTATATGTGAATATTAGCTGCAAAACCAATAACATCCAAGTTGCAACCTATAAAATCATAGATAGGAGGTATAGAGTAAGTGACTAAAGGTAACAGATTTTCACAAGAAAGGGAAATAGAATATGGGTGGAGGTCGGGGGACTGGAATGACAGATTGAGTGAGGATAGGAATTGAGAGAAGGCTTTGTGAAGAAGTACAGGGAGATATAGCTAAAATTAAGGACCATTTTAGCGATAGAATAAAAACATAGCAAAACTATAAAAATAGATATATAAACTGATTAAAGATAATCTGAACAATATTGTCAAACAACGGAGGAGTTACGATCCTTTCTCTATTTTTTTTCCTCATTTTTTATTGGTTATTTTATTTATTTACCTTTCAAATGTTATCCCCTGTCTTAGTCAGGGTTTCTATTCCTGCACAAACATCATGACCAAGAAGCAAGTTGGGGAGGAAGGGGTTTATTCAGCTTACAATTCCATACTGCTGTTTATCACCAAGGAAGTCAGGACTGGAACTCAAGCAGGTCAGAAAGCAGGAGCCAATGCAGAGGCCATGGAGGGATGTTCTTTACTGGCTTGCCTCACCTGGCTTGCTCAGCCTGCTCTCTTATAGAACCCAAGACTACCAGCCCAGAGATGGTCTCACCCACAAGGGGCCTTTCCCCCTTGATGACTAATTGAGAAAATGCCTTACAGTTGGATCTCATGGAGGCATTTAATCAACTGAAGCTCCTTTCTCTGTGATAACTCCAGCTGTGTCAAGTTGACACAAAACTAGCCAGTACAATTGACCCCTTGTCAACTTGACACACAAAAACATCACTAGTAAGCCTCAACCCTTACAATCTTATTCATCCCCATTCTAAATAACTTTAAAAGTCCCACAGTCTTTACATATTCTTAAATTTTCAATCTCTTTAAAATATCCATCTCTTTTAAAATCCAAAGTCTTTTTACAATTAAAAGTCTCTTAACTATGGGCTCCACTAAAACAGTTTCTTCCTTCAAGAGGAAAAATATCAGGGCACAGTCACAATCAAAAGCAAAAGTCAATTTCCAACCGTCCAATGTCTGTGATCCAACTCACGATCTTCTGGGCTCCTCCAAGGGCTTGGGTCACTTCTCCAGCCATGCTCTTTGTAGCACACTCGTCATCCTCTAGGCTCCAGATGCCTGTACTCCACTGCTGCTGCTGCTCTTGGTGGTCATCTCATGGTACTGGCATCTCCAAAACACTGCATGACCCCTTCAGTCCTGGGCCTTCAATTGCAACTGAGGCTGCACCTTCACCAATGGCCTTCCATGGCCTCTCACAGTGCTGAGCCTCAGCTGCTTTGTGTGACCCCTTCATGCCTTCAAAACCAGTACCACCTGGGTGACCCTTACATATTACCAAGTCCCACTGCAACAGGAGTACAACCTTGGCCATCTCTGGAACACAAGCTCTTTGTGCTTTCAGAAAACACTTCCCAGAAGATGTCACCTCAATGATACTGGTCTCTTCTTAATCACCGATAATTTCTTAGCTCCAGCTAACCAGCATCAATAGTCCCAGTAATGCAAAGGTTTTGCTTTAGTAGTTCTGGTATCTTGTTAATCACAACTGATTCTTCAGTCCCAGCTAACCAGAACCACAGAATAATCAAACTCCAAAATAGCAATGGCCCTGAAAAGAGTCTTTAACTTTCCCTCTGAAACTTCACAAGCCAGGCCTCCATCTTCTGCACTGTTCTCAACATTGTCTTCCAAGCTCCTACATAACATCTGACAGAGCTCTTAACAACGAATGGATCTTCTAGCCCAAAGTTCCAACGTCCTTCCACAGTCCTCCCCAAAACATGGTCAGGTTGTCACAGGAATACCCCACTATGCTGGTACCAATTTGTCTTATTCAGGGTTTCTATTCCTGCACAAACATCATGACCAAGAAGCAAGTTGAGGAGGAAAGGGTTTATTCGGCTTACACTTCCATACTGCTGTTCATCACCAAGGAAGTCAGGACTGGAACTCAAGCAGGTCAGGAAGCAGGAGCTGATGCAGAGGCCATGGAGGGATGTTCTTTACTGGCTTTCCTCCCATGGCTTGCTCAGCCTTCTCTCTTATAGAACCCAAGACTACCAGCCCAGAGATGGTCTCATCCACAAGGGGCCTTTCCCCCTTGATCACTAATTGAGAAAATGCCTTACAGTTGGATCTCATGGAGGCATTTCCTCAACTGAAGCTCCTTTCTCTGTGATAACTCCAGCTGTGTCAAGTTGACACAAAACTAGCCAGTACAATTGACCCCTTCCCAGTTTTCCCTCCACAAGTCCCCTCTCCTTCCTTTCTCCTCCCTTCTCTCTGCCTCTATGAGGGTACTCCCCCACCTGCCCACCCACTTCTGCCTCAGCACTCTAGCATTCCCCTATCCTGGGTCATCATGCCTCCACAGGACCATGAGACTTCCCTCCAAATGATGCCAGATAAGGCAATTCTCTGCTACATATCCAGCTGTTGCTATGGGTCTTCCACTATGAACTTTTTGGTTGGTAGCTTAATTGGATATATATATATATATATATATATATATAGTGACCAAGCAAAGCTTTTGTTCATGCGATCAGGGATCAGGTTACATCTAATTGAGTTGTTGGCCAAAGGAATCACTCAGTTAACCACAGCCTATTAACAAGAATATGGACAGCTCCATTACTGAAGACAATGCCTACACAGTTCATTAAAAATGTAGATGTAGTGTCAGTGCCTATATAGAGCCTTCACTAAGTCCCAAGGTATTTGATACAGAAAGGTACTCTCCATGCTTTTAAATGAGAATTATAGACACTAATCCAGTCACAACCCCTTTATTTACAATGATGTCCTGACTACAAGATAATCCAGGGCAATGGGATAGAGAACTTGTGGAATTAAAACAATAACTTAAGGCCCATTCCATGAGATGGAACCTAAACTTGACCTGCTGTGATCAATCAAGAGCCTGAGAGTAGATATCCTAGGTACTTAGGGTAAAGCCTAATACTACTAAACTATTAATAATGTAGTGATAAAACAACTCCTAATGATACCTTGCTATATTCATAGAGCAGTGCCTTGTCCAGAGAGAGGCTTCCTTCTCCAGAACATGGAAAGAAACATATAGACCCACAGCCGCACGTTACACATAGTGTGAGACCTTGGAACACTCAGCCCTAAATGGTATGTCTCCTTCAAATGCCTCCTCTTTGTTCCTCAGGAACCCAGGGGAAGAAAAGGAAAAAAGATGTAAGAGACTGAGGAGACCAATTAAACAAAAACCCCTCTAAAGTAACATGAGCAAAGCTCTTATTATCTCACAGCAACTAAGGCAGCATACACAAGGCTTGCATTGATGTGCACCAATTCAATGAATGGATAAATGAATGAAAATAGAGACCTTAATGAAAAGGTTCACAATAAACTATCACTTATACCTGGCACTAGAGGGAAAACCACTTTTCTCCAATAGAGGGAGTCTGGGTACATAAATCACTCCAAGAGCTGACTGATAAAGATATGGAATCCTCAGCTTCTGTTGTTTTGTTCTTTGGTTTGGTTGTGTGTGTGTGTGTGTGTGTGTGTGTGTGTGTGTGTGTGTGGTTTTTTTATTTAGTTATTTGATGTTCTTTGTTGTTTTCTTTTATTTCTTTTTGATGTGCTTTTATTTTGTTTTCTTGGATCTTGGAGGTTTTGTTTTTGTATTGATTTTTTCTATCATTTTTGTGAAATAACTTAAAATTTAATGGGTAGGGGGCAGAGGATCTGGTGAGAGCTGGGAAATAAGAAGAATATGATCAAAATTTATTTGAATTGTAAAGTTGTCTTAAATAATGAAAGATATAATGATAAAATGCAAAAATGCATAAGTGAATTAATTAATATTTAAAATATATTTGCAGAGAAAAATGTTCGCTATATACTGGCATAGTAATCTGTGTTATTATAAATATAAATCTGACTGAGAATGATAGTGGGTCAGACTGATAAGAAATCTGCAATACTGAATGCCAGAAGGAATATGGAATGAAACAAAATAAAATTATAAATGCTATTGAAGGGAAACACAGCTAAAATTGGGGTGGGGGGGTGGCATGCATTGGAGGTTGTGTAGAAACCTAGAGCAGAGGGAACACCCTGGAATCTAAGAGGGTGATTCTAATGAAGATTCCTTGCAATAAAGGATATGGAGTTGAACTGATCATCTTTTATAGTCACATGAGTTTTCCAGTGGTATAATTTCATTTGGTTGAGTTGTTGGCCAATCAAATCCCTTGTGTATCTTTAAACAACCCAAGCCAATGCTAATATAGAGGATACCCTCTGAAAACTGACAATATAATCCCATTACCAAGGGCAATATTCACATAGCTCATTGAACATAGAGAAATTGATCAAGTGCCAGCATGTAGCCTTCACCCCAATGTCTTTTTGGTGTGAGAAGTTCCTCTACACGCTACAGAAAGACAAACCTTGACACAACCACAAAACATTTGACCTACAGTCTGTGAAACCCAACCACAAATTTTAAGCTATTATCTACCCTGTCTGCTGAGGCAATGGTGTGCTGAAGCAATGGTGGCTCAAAACTTATGGGAGTAGCCAACCAGTATCTGCTTTATCTTTTGACGTATGGCACAGCAGGGAGCCAATGTTCTACACTGCCTAGATGGTCAGGAACTGACTGAATAATCCAGGAACTTAAGGTAGCACCAAACAAGAGTGGCTACAAAAAACCATAAAAAACAATGAAATGATTCTGCCTTATTTAGGTTTTCAAATACTGTGAAGACAAAAAGTAGCCATGATAACTTTCATAAAGGATAAACAAATTGAGGTTGGATTAAGGTTTCAGAAGTTAGTCCATTATCCTTATGGTGACAAAGCATTTCAACATACAGCCAGTCTTGGTGCTTTAGAATGCAAGTGTTTATATCTTTATCCACAGGCAGCAGGAGGAGACTTCGTTACACTGTGCACTACAAGGAACATTACATGAGCATTTTCAAAGCCTCTGTCCACTGTGACATACTTCTTCTGACAGGTCATACCTATTCCATGGAGGCCACATCTCTCAATTTTGCTACTCCCTATGGACCAATAGTTCAAACACATGAATCTATGAGGGCCAAACGTATTCAAACCATCACGAATTTTAATGATATTGTTATAATTATGGATTGACTAGTTATTATCAGAGAGGCTTCCCCTGATAGCATATGGGAGTGAGTACAGAGACCCAAGCTAGACGTTTTGTGGAAAGAGAGTCTAAATTGTTAGTTTCTGTCTGATTCCTCCACTCAGAGCTTAAGAAATCCCACTGAAAAGACAGAAGAAGGAATATAGAAGTCAAAGGGGATTGAAAGCACCAGGGGTACATGGCCCATGGAATCAACTCAAATAAGGTCACAAAAACTGAAGCAGCAACACAAGGCTTACATGCAGGTACAACAGGTCATCTGCTGTTTGGACACGTTTTCTCCTATTGAGCTGCATTTTCCAACCTTGATATGAGGCCTTTTTCCTTGGATTATTGTATCTTGCTTTGTCTGTTTGTGTGTCATCTTGTGTAGAGCTGTTGTGTTATCAAGAGGAAATGAAGGGGGAAATAGATCTGGGAAAGCTGAGATGTGAGGGGAACCTGAGAAGAGAAGAGGAAGGAAAATTTGGTGAGGATATGGTGTATGAGAGAAGAGTCTATTTTAATGTAAAAAAAAAAAGAAAAAGTTAAAAAGAGAAAATTGTCTTACATAATAAAAATACAATAAGAAAATTGCAAAATTAACATAAATAAACAACTCAATTAATATTTGAAATATATTGCCAGAGGGGAAAAAAAGTTAGCTACATACTGTTTTAGTGTATGTGTGTTATTACAGATACAAATCTGACTGAGACTGAAAATGAGTCAGACAGAATGGAAATCTGCAAAACTGAATGAAGGAAAGAATATGGAAACTAAAATGGAACAAAATTATATGTGCTCTTGATGTATGCAGAAAACTGTAAAGGAGAATGCAAGAGAGATCAAAATTCTAGAGGTCTTCTAACAAGGAAATGCATTCTAAATGCAACCAAGAAACATCTAGGAAATAACTTTGTAAAAGGTGAGAGCAAACCATATTTTGGAAATTGAGTCTCAAGGAACACAAGCCATGTTTACAATTTCATTCATTTAGAAATGAACTGCATGCAAATGTGTATGACTTATAGAATGTCTCCATATAAAGAGAGGAATCCATGAAGTTTTTATAGGATTCCACTACCTCCAAAAAATGGATATTCACTCAAAACTCTCAAACACTAATAATTTGAAGAAAATAAATACTGTATTATATGAGATTTTCAAGATGGTTTAAATTTTTTTCAAAAAAAAAAATTTACATGTAGAAATGCTGAGGATTTTCCAGGGGTAAAAAAATGGCAGAAAGGAAAAACATAGAAGTAAATGATGTGATCTCTATAGGAGAGAGGATGAATTTAGTGGAAGAAGACAATAGTGCCCATTACAATAGCTTAATAGTCACACTTAACAGATTGATAGTTCAAACTCCCTAGATGCTTAAACAGAACAATGTTCAGGATGAGATAAATTATTCTTGCATTTCAGATTGTGTGAATACCTGGACTTGCTAAGTTAAAAAGTCCTTGGAAAAGTGGAAGAAGGTTCAGGGACAAGCAATAAATAATAGCCTGGAAAAGAATATCTTGAAGGAGAGATTAAGGGAACCAATATTATTCAAAGTAGGAAATAGGCTGGGGAAATAATTTGTTTATTAATTACATGAATGTTTATTATCTAGAAGGTGCTAATCCATACCCTGAAGTCACAAAGGGCAGAACAAGAATGAGGCACTCTGAAATGGTCAGAAAAGCTAAGAGAAAAGACCTCCATTAGAGCTGTCAGACTTCAAGATGGAATGAGCTTAATTTCAACCTGTATAGATCTTCCCTATTCACTTCAAACTCATTTGTCTGGGAACTTTGTGTGTGGTACAGCTTAAAAAGAAGAGAAGAAAGGAGCACTGGAAAATTCTATAAAAGTTAACCTCATTTTCAGTCATTCTATATTGTGAATATGTGTGTGTGTGTGTGTGTGTGTGTGTGTGTTTTACTGATTATTTTCATGGTGCATTGCAAAGATGGGCTGCCTATGTCCTAGCTTAATATAGCAACCTTAAGAAAGATAAACTCTGTGAAACTATTCAATGCACTTGTTTAAGTAATTTATCATGTTTACTAATTCAACATCCTGAGATTGCTTTCGACTAATTGCATTTTTGTTTCTTGATTTATCATCTCCTTCTTTGCAGTATACTTCTGTTTATTCTTTTAGAAATGAGATAGATCCATTGAATATTCTTTCATATGGTAATAAATATAATTTTTTTCTCCCAAAAGATTTTATTTACTTAGAAAAATAGGCTATTCTCTGAACACCTGCACACTTAATTCTTTTAGAGTTAAATTATACAAGAATTCCAATCCAGTGATTTCTGAGGCTGTGCTAACAAAGATAAATGGAAGGGGAGATTTCAATAAAATTTTGCAAACAGTTGTGTTAGAGCTTGTCAAATATGCTCTTCATAGGAGTTACAGTGCCTTTCATTTGTGTGTCAGTGTTACAAAATAACTAAGCCAGAACACTGACTTTTATGTTCATCCTACAGGGAAGAGGATGAAGGTAAAATCTCAGGACAGGTAGAAACATTTAAATTTCTGTGATCATGTTCCTTTTTTCACTACAAAATGTCTCATTGTCCTTTTATTAATTAGTGTACATTTTAAGAAGGATTTTGTACTATTAACGAACAATTCTTCACAATTCCAGCACAAATGCAGATGAGTGAAAGCCACAAAATCTCCTTCTATGTTTGCAAAAATGTAAGTATGAGGAATGAATTATTAAACATACAAGTTAGTAAAATGACAGAATTATACTGTATCTTGGAGTCAAGTATTTGTGTTTTGATTCTGTAAAAAATAAGTTTAAGTTCACATAAAGAAGAATGTTTTAAAATACATGCCAAAAAAGTAAACTAAAAGGAAATACCCTGGCATTTCTAATAGGAAACATATGATGCACTTTTCAAATTAGGGCCAGATGAATCTCTGCTCAATGCAATGTTGTCTATAGTGAATATCAAGACTAATTAATAAAATTTCATGCCTCTGGTAAGGTTTTATTTGAGTGAGTGGATGTGAATCACTCAGACCAGAACAAATGAATCTGGGTTCATTTAGAAAATAAAATATTTGCCATTTTAGAATATTTGAAAATTTAGTATGAAGATCTATGGTTTAAATTTTGCCATTTTCATGTATTTGAGCATTTAGTCTGAAGACCCATGAGTTAAAAATACTGACAATATTTATGTGATTGATTGAATTTTATCATATTTTGTCACAGAAGGCATTGAATTTTCATTGAATAGCATATACCTCTATTTAAAATGGAACATAATTCCCAAAATCCTTGAGGTCATCACATTCTCTTCTTCATCTGCCTTCACTTAAAATGGAACATACTAAAATCTGAAATCAGTTCCTATGTTGCAAATGTTCACATGAATTCTGAAATGTCCCTGGAAATATTGCCTACATTGCTAATCATACCATGCAATATATTTTTCCAGGATTCTTCTAGTACTAGATCATTCATTATCCATGACACACAGCACTAAAAGCAATAAAAAAATTGTCAAAACACTTTCATATCTATAATCTGTCTCTTGTGGTACAACTAATTCTAAGATTCCTCTACATTTAGATAATTATTTTATGATTAAAAATAGTTTTCTTCTGAGTATTTCTATACTATCACTCTTTCTGTACCAAAGTCAGTGCTGTCCATATATGGTTGACTGAAGAGAAGGCCCAGTTGCTGAGGGTGCTTGTTATTCTTGCAGAGGATACAGCTTAATTCACAGTAACTGCATAAGAGTTCACAGCAATCTATTACTCCATTTTCAGGGTTTCTGATACCTTCTTTCACAAGCAGCAGAATGGGGCGAATCATCTATATGCATAAAGTACAGTAATTTTTTAAAAATGCCTGTCCATATTATCATCATCCATAAAGAAAGGTCAACATAGACTATACTATAATTATCTCCCAGAATTTGGAATATCTGTTCACTATTTTGTATATTTTTGTAAAACTTTTTTGTATTAATTATTTTATTTATTTACATCCCAAATGTTGCATCCCTTCCTGGTTCCTGGCTACAGAGATCTTTCCCCATCTCCCTTTCCTTTTTCCTCTGAGTCTGTGACTGCCCTAGGTATTGTCCCACCCTAGGACAACAAGTCTCTCCAAGACTGGGCATATCTTCTCCCACTGATGCTAGACAATGCAGCCCTCGTCTACATAAGTGCTTGGACCTTGGACCAGCCCATGCATGCTCATTGGTTAGTGGCTCTACCGGCTGTTTTTGTATGTCAACTTGATATAGGCTGGAGTAAATACAGAAAAGAGCTTGAGATGATAAGAATTTCAAGTCTCTGAAGAAAGAAATCAAAGAAGATCTCAGAAAATGGAAAGATCTCCCATGCTCATGGATTGGCAGGATCAACATAGTAAAAATCACTATCTTGCCAAAAGTAATCTACAGATTCAATGCAATCCCCATCAAAATTCCAACTCAATTCTTCAACAAATTAGAAACAGCAATTTGCACATTCATCTGGAATAACAAAAAAACCTAGGATAGCAAAAACTCTTCTCAATAATAAGAAGAACCTCTGGTGGTAGTGCAGTCAGGTGTAGTACAGCCTGATCGCAAGTTGTACTACAGAGCAATTGTGATAAAAACTGCATGGTACTGGTATAAAGACAGACAAGTAGACCAATGGAACAGAATTGAAGACCCTGTGATGAACCCACACACCTATGGTCACTTGGTCTTTGACAAGGGAGCTAAAACCATCCAGTGGAAAAAAGACAGCATTTTCAATAAATGGTGCTGATACAACTGGCTGTTATCATGTAGAAGAATGAGAATTGATCCATTCTTATCACCTTGTACTAAGGTAAAGTCTAAGTGGATCAAAGAACTCTACATAAAACCAGAGACAATGAAGCTTATAGAGGAGAAAGTGGAGAAAAGCCTCAAAGATATGGGCACAGGGGGAAAATTCCTGAACAGAACAGCAATGGCCTTTGCTATAAGATCGAGAATTGACAATTAGACCTCATAAAATTGCAAAGCTTCTGTAAGGCAAAAGACACTGTCAGTAAGACAAAAAGGCCACCAACAGATTGGGAAAGGATCTTTACCAATCCTAAATCAGATAGGGAACTAATATCCAATATATATGAAGAACTCAAGAGGACAGACTCCAGAAAATCAAATAACCCTATTTAAAAATGGGGTACAGAGCTAAACAAAGAATTCTCAACTGAGGAATACCAAATGGCTCAGAAACACCTGAAAAAAAATGTTCAGAATCCTTAATCATCAGAGAAATGCAAATCAAAACATCCCGGACATTCCACCTCATATCAATCAGAATGGCTAAGATCAAAAACTCAGCTGACAGAAGATGCTGGTGAAGATGTGAAGAAAGAGGGACACTTCTCTATTTTTGTTGGGACTACAAGCAGGTACACCCACTCTGGAAGTCAGTCTGGCAGTTCCTCAGAAAATTAGACATAGGACTACCGGAAGATCCAGCAATACCTCTCCTGGGCATATATCCAGAAGATGTTCCAACTTGTTATAAGGACACATGCTCCACTATGTTCATAGTAGCCTTATTTATAACAGCCAGAAGCTGGAAAGAACCCAGATGTCCCTCAACAGAGGAATGAATACAGGAAATGTGGTACATTTACACAATGGAATACTACTCAGTTATCAAAAAGAATGAATTTATGAATTTCTTAGGCAAATGGATGCATCTGGAGGATATCATCCTGAGTGAGGTAACCCAATCACAAAAGAACACACATGATATGCACTCACTGATAAGTGGATATTAACCCAGAAACTTAGAATATCCAAGATACAACTTGCAAAACACATAGAAGGAAGACCAAAGTGTGGATACTTTGCTCCTTAGAATGGGGAACAAAATACCCATGGAAGGAGTTACAGAGACAAAGTTCAGAGTTGAGACATAAGGAATGACCATTCAGAGACTGCCCAACCCGGGAATCCATCATATATAAACCACCAAACCCAGACAGTATTGCATATGCCAGCAAGATTTTGCTGACAGGACCCTGATATAGCTCTCTCTTCTGAGGCTAAGCCAGTGCCTGGAAAATACAGAAGTTGATGCTCACTGTCATCTATTTGATGGAACACAGGGACCCTAATGATGGAGTTAGAAAAAGTACCCAAGGAGCTAAAGGGGTCTACAACCCTATAGGAGGAACAACAATATGAACTAACAAGTCCCCCACAGAGCTGAATCTCAAGTTGCATATGTAGCAGAGGATGGCCTAGTTGGCCATCAATGGGAGAAGAGGCCCTTGGTCTTGCAAAGATTATATGCCCCAGACAGGGGAATGCCACGGCCAGGAAGCAGGAGTGGGTAGTGTGGGGAGCAGGGTGGAGGAGGATATAGGGGGCTTTGGGGATAGCATTTGAAATGTAAATGAAGAAAATATCTAACAAAAATGACTTAAAAAAGAAATCAATTCAGAGATAAACATGTGGGTAATATATCTATGACAAAAATTATGTTTTAATGTGTCACAAGACTATGTATGTATGTATATACATACATACATTTTTATTTATTTGTATGGGTTGTCCCAATCTTACTGAAATACAAATACTAAACTGGCAAAAAAAAAAAAAAAAAAAAGAAGAAAGAAAGAAAAGAAAAGAGCTTCAGTTGGGAAAGTACCTCCATGAGATCCAGCTGTGGGGCATTTTCTCAGATGATGGACAAGTGGGGAGGCCTATTTGAGTGGTACCATCTCTGTGATTGTAGTCTTGGGTTCTTTAAGAAAGCAAGGTGAAGCCAGGCATGGGCAAGGTGGCACACGCCTTTAATCCCAGAACTTGGGAGGCAGAGGCAGGTGGATTTCTGAGTTCGAGGCCTGCCTGGTCTACAAAGTGAGTTCCACAACAGCGTGGGCTATACTGAGAAACCCTGTCGCGAAGGCCCTCCCCCCCAGAAAAAAAAACAAAACAAGAAAGAAAGAAAGAAAGAAAGAAAGAAAGAAAGAAAGAAAGAGAGAAAGAAAGAAAGCTGAGCAAGCCATGGGAAGCAAGCCAGTAACATCCTCCCAAGGGCTCTGCATCAGCTCCTGCTTTCTAACCTGCTTGAGTTCCACTCCCAAACTCCTTTGTGATCAAAAGAAACGTGGAAATTGTAAGCTGAATGAACCCTTTTCTCCCCAACTTGCTTCTTGGTCATGATGTTTTGTGCAGGAATAGAAACCCCGACTAAGACAAATTGGTACCAGCAGAGTGGGGTATTCATGTGACAACCTTATCATGTTTTCAGGAGGTCTGTGGAAGGACTTTGGAACTTTAGGCTAGAAGATTCATTCATTGTTAAGAGCTCTGTGGGATGTTCTATAGGATCTTGGAAGATAATGTTGAGAACAGTGCAGAAGACAGATGCCTGGCTTGTGAAATTTCAGAGAGAAAATGAAAGACTCTTATTAGTGCCATTGCTATTTTGATTGTGAAGATTATATGGTTTTGGTTAGGTGGGGCTAAAGAATCGGCTGTGACTTACATGATACCAGAACTACTAAAGCAAAAACTTTGCATTACTGGGACTATTGATTCCGGGTAGCTGGAGTTAAGAAATTAGCAGTGATTAAGAAGAGACCAGCATAGTTGAGGTGAATTCTCCTGGGAAGTGTTTTCTGAGAGCACACAGACGCTGTGTTCTAGAGATAGCCAAGGTTGTACCTCATCCTGTTGCTGGACTTGGCAATGTGTAAGAGTCACGCAGGTGGTGCTGGTTTGAAGGAATGAAGGGGTTATGAAGAGCAGCTGAGGCTGGGCACTGTGAGAGGTTGCAGAATGACATTAGTAAAGGTTCAGCCTCAGTTGCATTTGATGGCTCAGGACTGAAGGTGTCATGAAAAGGAACTGAGGCTTGGCACCATGAAGAGAGTCTATGAGAGGTGATTGGTGAAGCCTAGTTACAGCAGAAGACAGCAGTGTTTTGGAGATGCCAGTATGATATGATGACCACCAAGAAGAGCAGCAGCAGTGGAGTACAGACAGCTGGAGCCTAGAGAACAAGGTGTGTGCTACAAAAGACAGGGCTGGAGAAGTGACCCAAGCCCTTAGAGGTGCCCAGAAGATTGTGAGTTGGATCCCATACATTGGACAGTTGGAGTTTGATTTTGTTTTTTATTTTGACTATGACATGACAGTTTTCCCTCTTAAAGGAAGAAAGTATTTTAGTGGAGCCCACAGGTAAGAGATTTTGAATTTTTAAAAGACTGAGAATTTTAAATTATATTATATATTTAAAAAGGATTGAACTTTTAATATGTAAAGACTGTGAGACTTTTAAAGTTATTTAGATCTTGGGGATGAATAAGAAAGTAAGGGTTGAGGCATAATAGTGATGTGTTTTTGTGTCAAGTTGACATGGGGCCAATTGTACTGGCTGGTTTTGTGTGTCAACTTGACACAGGCTGTAGTTATTACAGAGAAAGGAGCTTCAGCTGGAAAGCATCTCTATGAGATCCAGCTGTGGGGTATTTTTTCAGTTAGTGATGAAGTTGGGAGGGCCCACTGTGGGTGTTGCAATCCCTGGGCTGGTAGTGTTGGGTTCTATAGGAAAGCAGAAGTTACAGAGACAAAGTGTGGAACAGAGACTGAAGGAATGACCATCCAGAGACGGTCCCTCCTGTGGATCCATCCCATTTACAACCCCGAACCCAGACATTGTTGTGGATGCCAACAAGAGCTTGCTGACAGAAGCCTGATATAGCTTTCTCCTGTGAGTCTCTGCCAGTGTCTGACAAATACAGAAGTGGATGCTCACAGACTTCCATTGGATGAAGCACAGGGTCTCCAGTGAAGGAGCTAAAGAAAGGACCCAAGGAGCTGAAAGGGTTTGCCGCCCCATAGGAGAAAAAACAATATGAACTAACCAGTAACCACAGAGCTCCCTGGGACTAAACCACCAATCAAAGAAATCAGATGGTGGGACTCATGGATCTAGCTGCATATGTAGCAGAGAATGGCCTAGTTGGTCATCAATGGGAGGAGAAGCTCTTGGTCTTGTCAAGATTCTATGCCCCAGTACAGGGGAATGCAAGGGCCAGGAAGCAGGAGTGGGTGGTTTAAGGAGCAGCGGGAGGTGGGAAGGGGATAGGGGACTTTCAGAGGGACATAGGAAAGGAGACAGCATTTGAAAGGTAAATAAAGAAAATATCTAATAAAAGAAAAAATTGATGCCTATATGGAGTGATTGAAGAATTTATAGTTTCATAGAAATCACTTCTAACTACTAAACAATTTAGTTCTTAGTATCTTAAAATAAAGGGAAATGTATAAAATATACTCTTCTTACTGTAGTTGCCATGCATGAGATATACAGGGACTAAATCACCAACCAAGGTAAACACATGGTGGGACTCATGGCTCTAGCTGCATATGTAGCAGAGGATGGCCTAATCAATCATCAATGGGAGGAGAGGCCCTTGGTCCTGTGAAGGTTCTGTGTCCTGGTATACGGGAATGCCAGGTCCAGGATGTGGAAATGAGTGGTTTGGGAAGCAGGGGGAGCAGGATGAGGTAGGGGGCTTTCAGAGGGGAAACCAGGAAAAGGGATAACATTTGAAATGTAAGTAAAGAAAATATTTAATAAAAAATAAGAGAGAGAGGGAGAGAGAGAGAGAGAGAGAGAGAGAGAGAGAGAGAGAAGGAAAGAAAGCAAGCAAGAAAAGAAAGAAAAGGAAAGAAAAGAAAAGAAAGGAAAGGAAAAGAAGAGAAGAGAAAAAAGAAAAGAAAAGAAAAGAAAGAAAAGAAAGGAAGAGAAGAGAAGAGAAGGGAAAGGGAAAGGGAAAGGGAAAGGGAAAGGGAAAGGGAAAGGGAAAGGGAAAGGGAAAGGGAAAGGGAAAGGGAAAGGGAAAGGGAAAGGGAAAGGGAAAGGGAAAGGGAAAGGGAAAGGGAAAGGGAAAGGGAAAGGGAAAGGGAAAGGGAAAGGGAAAGGGAAAGGGAAAGGAAAAGGGAAAGGAAAGGAAAAGGGAAAGGAAAGGAAAGGAAAGGAAAGGAAAGGAAAGGAAAGGAAAGGAAAGGGAAAGGAAAGGGAAAGGAAAGCTGCAAGCCAGAGGAAGCAAGCCCGAAAGTAACATCCCTCCATGGTCTCTACATCAGCTCCTGGTACCTAACCTGCTTATTTTCCAGTCCTGACTTTCTTTGGTTCTCAACAGCAATGTGGAAAGTGTAAGCTGAATAAATCCTTCCCCCATCAACTTGTTTCTTGGTCATGATGTTTATGTAGGAATAGAAACCCTGACTAAGAAAGTGGCTTAGTCTCAGGCAGCTCCCAGTGTTACTAGTTAGTTGACACTGTTGGGCTTCCTATGGCATTGCCATCTCCTTAAGTTCTTTCAGTCCTTCATCTAACTGTTTAGTGTTTCTGGACCTCAGTCCAATGGTTGGCTGTGAGTATCTGTATATGTCTCAGTAAACTGCTATTAGAGACTCTCAGAGGACAGCCATGCTCAGTTCCTGTCTTCAAGCACAGCAAGGCATCAGTCATAGTATAAGGGTTTGTTGCTTGACAATGGGATGGATCCCAAGTTGTGCCTGGCACTGGTCAGCTATTTCTTCAGTCTCTGTTCTGGTGTACAGATATAAATGCATACAAAGTATCCACATACATAAAATAAATAAATACATACATACATACATACATACATACATACATATTTGAAAAATGTTAAACTCTCTTTGTTAGTTATGACCTCAGTTTAACACATATCCTCAGTCTCCCCAGACCTAAATTCACTCTCTTCCATTGTCTCCGCCTAGAGTTATATATGATTTTGTTATTTGTTTTTATCTGAATCCATTGTGCAATAAGATTATTTTGCTTTTGTTACTTAGCCAGGAATTGCTTGATTCTGAAAGTCTTATGAAAAGACATAGAGAAAAACTGAATCAGGGTTACAGTGCATGGTGGCATAGAAAAGGAGAAGCAAAAGCTGTTTCTTGCTACATACTGAGTAGGATATTATATTTTTAGAAAATATAATCTTATAATTTTATAAATCTTATAAAATTCACCCCGGTACATATCTAAAGGAAACATGAAATGATGCAGTTTCCTCATGGTTATTTTTATGGATCAGAACAGGATTAAGTTCACAATACCCTTTCATCAAGGCGTAGCTTCTGCATAAGGCACTTCAGTGTCATGTGAACAGCAGCAAGTTTAGTTAGCATTACAATTGCTGTGATGAAGCACTATGGCCAAAAGCAACCTGAGATAAGGTGTCTTTCACTCAAAAGTCCATATAGTAGTTCATCTTCAAAAACAGTGAGTTCAGGAACTCTCACAGAGCAGGAACCTAGAGCCAGGAGCTGATGTAGAGGTGATAGAGGTATGTAGATTATTTGCTTTCTCATCAAGGCTTGCTCATCCTGCTTTCTTATAGAACCCAGAACCACACCACCTACAATCCACTGAAGCATGCCATAAATCACTTACTAAGATGATGCCCTAAAGGCTTGCCTATAGCCTGATTTATGGAGGCATTTAATTAATTGAGTTTCCCTCCTCTCAAAATCTTTGTTTCAATTTGACATAAAAAATATCCAGCACATTAAGACATAGAATTATTGTATGGAACCTTGGGCACAAAATCCATAGCCAGCCCCACAACATCCAGAGGCAGCTCCACTCCCAGGTGCTCTAACATGTCCAGGATCACAGGATCACAGGAGTTTGATCACACAGGATCCCAGGTTCCTAAAGGCAGCTTGACTCCCAGGAGCTCAGACACAGCCAGGACCTCGGGATTCCAGGATCCCAGAATCACTGGATCACAGAGACAGCTTGAATCTGAGGAATTCTGATACAACCAGGATCACAGGAAGGACAGGCTCTGGTCAGACACAGCCGGGGCAGGTAGCACTAGAGATAACCAGATGGCGAGAGGCAAGCATAAGAACATAAGCAATGGAAACCAAGGTTACTTGGCATCATCAGAATCCAATTCTCTCACCAGAGCAAGTCCTGAATATTCAAACACACTGGAAAAGCAAGATTCAGATCTAAAAATCACTTCTCAAGATGATGTTAGAGGGCATTAAGAAAGTGTAAATAGCTCCCTTAAGGAAATACAGGAGAACACAGGTAAACTGCTAGAAGTCCTTAAAGATGAAACACAAAAATCCTTTAAAGAGTTACAGGAAAACCGGGCGTGGTGGCGCACGCCTTTAATCCCAGCACTCGGGAGGCAGAGGCAGATGGATTTCTGAGTTCGAGGCCAGCCTGGTCTACAAAGTGAGTTCCAGGACAGCCAGGGCTATACAGAGAAACCCTGTCTCGAAAAACCAAAAAAAAAAAAAAAAAAAAAAAGAGTTACAGGAAAACACAATCAAACAGGTGAAGGAAAAGAGCAAAACCACCCAGGATGTAAAAATGAAACTAGAAACAATAAAGAAATCACCAAGAGAGACAACTCTGGAGTCAGTAAACCTAGGAAAGAGATCAGAAGTCATAGATGCAAGAAAACACAAGAGACAAAAAAGTGAATCTTAGGTGCAAAAGATACCATAGAAAACATTAATGCAACAGTGACAGAAAATGCTAAAAGCAAAACTCTCCTACCCACAAACATCCCAGGACACAATGAGAAGACCAAACCTAAGAATATTAGGTATAGAAGAGAGTGAAGATTCCCAACTTAAAGGTCCAGTAATTATCTTCAATAAAATTATAGAACAAAACTTCACTAACCTAAAGAAAGAGATGCCCATGAACGTACAAGAAGCCTACAGAATCCAAATAGACTAGACTAGAAAAGATATCCCTCCTGTCACCTAATAATCAAAACACCAAATGTACTAAACAAAGAAAGAATTTTAAAAGCAGTAAGGGAAAAGGGTCAACTAACATATAAAAGTAGACCTATCAGAATTACACCAGACTTCTCACCAGAGACTATGAAAGGTAGATGACCCTGAGCAGATGTTATACAGACCCTAAAAGAATACATATACAGGCCAGGTTTCTACACCCAGCAAAACTCTCAATCACCATATACGGAGGAAACAAGATATCCCATGACAAAATCAAATGTATTCAATATCTTCACACAAATTAAGCCCAACAAAGGATAATAGATGGAAAACACCAACACAAGGAGTGAAAATGTACCCTAGAAGAAGCAAGAAAGTAATCTTTCAACAAACCCATGCAAACATAATTCCACCTATAACCAAAAAATTAACAGGAAGTAACAATCACCTTTCCTTAGTATCTCTTAATATGATTGGGAAAGGATCTTTACCAATCCTAAATCAGATAGGGGACTAATATCCAATATATATAAAGAACTCAAGAAGGTGGACTCCAGAAAAATCAAATAGCCCCATTAAAAAATGGGGCACAGAGCTAAACAAAGGATTGTCAACTGAGAAATACCAAATGGCTGAAAAGCACCTGAAAACAATGTTCAACATCCTTAATCATCAGGGAAATGCAAATCAAAACAACCCTGAGATTCCACCTCACACAAGTCAGAATGGCTAAAATAAAAAATTCAGGTGACAGCAGATGCTGGCAAGGACGTGGAGAAAGAGAAACACTCCTCCATTGTTGATGGGGTTGCAATCTTGTACAACCATTCTGGAAATCAGTATGGCATTTCCTCAGAAAATTGCACATAGTACTACCGCCGCATTCCACAATACCTCTCCTGGGCATATATCCAGAAGATGTTCCAACTGGTAATAAGGTCACATGCTCAACTATGTTCATAGAAGCCTTATTCATAATAACCAGAAGCTGGAAAGAACCCAGATGTCCCTCAACAGAGGAATGAATACAGAAAATGTGGTACATTTACACAATGGAGTACTACTCAGCTATTAAAAACAATGAATTTATGAAATTCCTAGAAAATAGATGGATCTGGAGAGTATCATCCTGAGTGAGGTAACCCAATCACAAAAGAACTCACTTGATATGTACTCACTTATAAATGGATATTAGGACAGAAACTTAGAATGCCCAAGATTTACAAATCACATGAAACTCAAGAAGAATGAAGACCAAAATGTGGACATTTCGCCCCTTCTTAGAGCTGGGAACAAATCACCCATGGAAGGAGTTACAGAGCCAAAGTTTGAAGCTAAGACAAAAGGATGGATCATCCAGAGACTGCCTCACCCGGGGATCCATCCCATAATCAGCCACCAAACACAGAAACTATTGCATACGCCAGTAAGATTTGCTGAAAGGACCCTGATATAGCTGTTTCTTGTGAGGCTACGCCAGTGCCTGGCAAACACAGAAGTGAATGCTCACAGTCAGCTATTGGGTGGAACACAGCGCCCCCAATGGAGGAGCTAGAGAAAGTACACAAGGAGCTAAATGGGTCTGCAACCCTATAGGTGGAACAACAATATGAACTAACCAGTACCCCCAGAGCTCGTGTCTCTAGCTGCACATGTAGCAGAAGATGGCCTAGTCGGCCATCATTGGGAAGAGAGGCCCCCTGGTCTTGCAAACTTTATATGCCCCAGTACAGGGGAACAACAAGGCCAAGAAGTGGAAATGGATGGGTATGGGAGCAGGAGAGAGGGGTATGAGGGGCGGGATAGCATTTGAAATGTAAATGAAGAAAATACCTAATAAAAATGGAAAAAAGAAAAAATAATATTACCAATATATCCTAATCGATTGAAATTCAAAAATATGAGAAATTAGAAATTTGTTGGCTGTCATCCAGTGGTCTCTCTAATTTGGTAATTGGAGAAATACGTCCAATATTGTACAAGCCATATATACTTTCTGCTTGTTAGTACATGACAGTGTCTTGCTGTGTGCCACATAATGGTCTTGAAATCATGATTCTCCTATCTCATCCTTCCTATTAGTAGGATTGTTTATTTGATGTTTTTATACTATACTATGATTTTCAGAACAGCTTACATATTTCAAAATTATTTATACAGCCAAAAGAAACATAGACAAATATTTTGGGGGGTAGATTGTAAGAGAACAGCAAAGACTGAGAGTGAAGGCTTTGCTTGGTATTTATAATTACTGTATCAATTTTGAAGAAGAAGACTTTATAAGTTACTCTTATTCTGAGATGAATGTCATCATAGCCCATGACCCAGAATCTTACCCTCACCTAATGTCTGTGCCACCCTCCAAGCAGAACCATTCTTCATTGAAACCGTGGAAGAATGACTTCATGGATAGACCATCTTAATACACTACCATTTTGTTAAATGAATGTAATCTGTTCCCTGTGGCTGAGAATGATGACAATCACTCAAGTCAAATGGCTTTGACCATAGCAGAAAATCTGTATCCAAAAATCGTGCCTACAATTCATTCCTTGGCACGGTAGAACTGTCAACTATTAGCTATCTACTATGGAAGTAAAAGCTTTTGGTGATGAACAATGAACTCCAGTGTCCAAAAACTGTTCTTATTTTGTGCTTGTAACACAGTAAGAGCCAAGATTTTAAGCTCTACTAAAAACAAAACAAACAAACAAAAAAGACTTTATCTATTTATGTTCATTAAAAAAACTAATAGTGATATATTATTTTAAAATATTACTCAGTTAATATATTTAGAGTTATTTAAAATTTATATTGAGAAAAAAGTATAGACTTTCAGTATTGCTGTAGACAAGCATCTACATATGCCTGTTCAATTGATTGTGGTTTTATAGCAAACAACTTTTATAATACTTGTTTTTATTGTTTCAATATTTTATAAATTTTAAAGAATATGATAAAACCCAAAAGGTATTGTAGGTTTCGAAGTGTGTGTGTGTGGGGGGGTGTCTCCAGGAGGAGTTGGGGTACAAAAGGGAAAGAAGAATGCAATGTAAGTGTATTTACTCAAAATATGTTTTTAAATGTTAACAAATTCAGATAAATTGAAATTATGTATCTTTTCTTATAATGCAATAAAACTTAAATAAAAATTTCAATAAAATCACACAATGAAATGAAAAATATTATATTTTTAAGTTATTAAGCATAACCCATAATTTGAACCAGCTTTACTCCATAATCAGTGATACCATGGAATAATATTATTAGAATGAGTGATAGGCACAGATATCACTGGATCTTGTTACGTTTTCTTCCAAGAACATCTTGCACAATGCATCATTGATCATGAAGTACTTGTGCTGGAATGCATTTATATGAAACAGCGTATCAGTACCTTATAATGAGAAAAATGTTGACAGTCAAGGAATACAAAGAATAATTACTCTGTAGGGTCATCATGGAAATCATAACATGTACTTGAGCTAGTATTGCAAAAACTAAACAACCTTTGTTTCTCATTGCATTATCATTAGGGTCATTCATTTTGGTGGTGTCCTGACCAATAGACACCATTTCAATAAGGCATACTAAAACAGCTTAGAATATTTAAAGAATAAAAATAACAATAGGAAGCAATTATGATATTGAGGCAAAGGTAAAACCAGAAATGAGTAGGACATAAAAGGATTAAAATCCATTAAGAAGAATAATGAATGTTTATGCATTGTAAAAGTAAAGCATTTTTAACAGAAGATGGTGGTGCTGAGAATTGCTACACTAACTTTGAGAGCTGGAAATGCATCTATGTGATTCAACTGGGGAATTAATCTAGATAGTTAAAAGTTACCCATTTGAAAAGATGGTAAGAGATAAGATAATGCAGATGAAGAGCAGGTATCTGCTTTAGGAAAATGAACACTTTTAGTTAAATAAACAGAAATCCAAAAAGAAAATACATTCTTAAAAATAAAGAAAAAGAAAATACATTCTTTGTAAATAGAAACTTTCTTTATAACACAAATTATACCTGTGTTACTGACACAGAAAAATATAAAATAAGTAGTGTTAATTTAATGACTGCTTCATTATTTTATTGTTGAGTAGTTACAATAGCAAAATTATATACCTTTTGAATATAACATTTTATAAATATTATTTTTATTAAAATAGTAAAGTCATACATAATTGAATAATGGGTCTGAAAGTGTTCATTGTGATATTCATTTTATAAAACCTACATGTTTTTCTAGGTTAGAAAATATTCTAGAATATTAATATATGAGATAGAAAAACTGGAGATGTATGCACTTAAATTCATATTTATCAAGTAGAAGGAAGCAAAGAAAATAGAATTTTGAATTATATTATACTGTTGCAGATATTAGTGGTGCAGAGTGCAAAGGGAGTTCAACTCTTACTCATATCTTACTATATGAGAAGTTAATAAAGTAAAATTTTCCTGATATCACAAAAAGTAAAAAACATCCAAGACAGCAAGTTATGGAGAAAAGAAAGCAAAGCAAACGGAACTTAGTTTTCAAATATGAAATAAAAGATTTCCTGGTTCATGCTATTGAGATGAAACTTAAGCCACGGACCATTTTGAACTTGTAAAAAATCCATAATTTTAATTAGGTAACCAAGA
Organism: Mus musculus; assembly: GCF_000001635.26. Taxonomy (NCBI): domain Eukaryota; kingdom Metazoa; phylum Chordata; class Mammalia; order Rodentia; family Muridae; genus Mus; species Mus musculus. The sequence goes on along the minus strand of NC_000078.6, from coordinate 48,127,176 downwards.
GCAAAATTGCAGGATTTCTTTAGTGTAAAGTTTTAAAGCAATTCTAGACCGTTCCAAATACTAGTAAAAAACAATGCAAACCAATTATCCAATATTCAGAACACATATTGGAGTTGTCTTAAAAACTCAAAAAAATGTTGGATAGATGATATATAGATGGATATATAGACAGACAGATAGATAGACATCTGGATAGATGAACATTACAACACATATGTAAAGAGGTCCTAGGTGCATAGAGAAATAGAAATACATTTTCTGATGTGGGTTTTCCAGACATGATGCTGGATCTCTAATGTGCATAAAGGTTTAAGAATAGAATATGAAAAGTATGGTGCAGATATGGAAAATAAGTTACAAATTTTACTTTATTAAGCTGGTTATCATCTTATGCTGTCTTTGATTTTTCAGAACCTACTTTTAATATGGGTTCTTAAATGCTTTAACCTCCCTTGTAGCCCATCACCCAGGAGAGGTCCTGGAAAAGAAAAGCCATAAGATATGGGGAAAGTGGACCTGTTTAAAAATTGTTCTTTGAAGATAATCCAATCTGCGTTGTCAGAAAATCAGCGGTTCAGTTCATAGGAATCAGCAGTGATAGATTGATCCACTCACAAACACTTGTACCAACAGTCTAGTTCAGTAGTGTCAAGGTAGCAAACACACATCTCCAGTGGCGGAGTGACCTAGCAGAAATAAGCAAGACCTCAGCCAAATTGTCACAAGTCATCAGGAGTGATTCGACCAGCAGGGATGCCAGGAGAAGCCCTCTGCTGTGCCTTTCTCAAGGAAGAGAAGGTCAGAAGGCAAAGACTAAGATGAAAGGCCATGAAGCATTGTAAAACTAGCTATGGAAGTCCCTATCTCTTTCAGATGAGTCCTATGTATACTCCCTCCGAACATCACGAGTCCTTCCACGGGTATTACCACACCACATGAGTCTGCCTTAGCAAAACTCCACGAGTCTGTATTAGCTGTCATCACTCTGCCAATTGCCCTGAGTCCTGAGTCTGAGGAAGCTGCAAGATGTTGCCAGAACACCACCAGAGGTTTTGGGTGCATTTCTCTCTTATGTCCATTTGTTGGGTGCAAATATGTGCATCTGACTCTTTCAGCTGCTTCTTGGTTCTTCTGGAGCGCGGTCATGCTAGGTCCATTTTTGTGACTGTTCCATAACCTCAGTAATAGTGTCAGGCCTTGGGATCTCCCCTGGAGCTGGAACCCACTCTGGGTCTGTCACTGGCCCTTTTTTCCTCAGGACCTATCCATTTCCATCACTATAATTCCTTCAGAGAGGAACAATTATAGGTCAGAGTTGTGATGGTGAGATGTTCCACCTTTCCCTCATATGATGCTCTGTTGTCTGCTGGAGATGGGCTCTATAAGTTTTCCTCTCCCTACTGTCAGGCATTTCATCTAAGGTCCTGAGTCTCTCACCTCCCAGGTCTTGGGTGCATTCTGGAGGGTACCCCTCAAACTCCTATCTCCTGAGGTTGCCCGTTTCCTTTCTTTCTGCTGGCCCTCCAGACTTCAGTCCTTTTCCCTCACTCAATTCCAGATCAGGTCTCCCTCTCTCCCAAATTTGCTGCCCTGCTCACTTTCCCTCCCAGGTTCCTCCCTCCCTCCACAATTGTGATTGCTTTCTTCTCTCTCCCAAGTGGGATTGAGGCATCCTCACTTGGGCACTTCAGTTTGGTGACCTCTTTGACTTCTGTGGACTGTATCTTGGATAGTCTGTACTTTTTTTTTTTTTTTTTTTTTTGGCTAATATCTACTCATTAGTGAGCACATACCATACATGTACTTTTGCGTCTGAGTTACCTTACTCAGGATGATATTTTCTAGTTCCATCCATTTGCCTGTAAAACTCAGGATGTCCTCATTCTTAAAAGCTGAGTAGTATTCCATTGTGAACCACAAATTCTGTATCCATTCTGCCATGAGACATCTAGGTTGTTTCCAGCTTCTGGCTATCTCAAATAAGGCCACGATGAACATAATGTAACCAGTTCCCCAGTGTCATGGTGAGGCAACTTTTGGGTATATTCCCAAGAGTAGTATAGCTGGATCTTCAGGTAGATTTATTTCCAATTTTCTGAGGAATATCCAGATTGATTTCCACAGTGTTTGTACCAGTTTGCAATCCTACCAGCAATGGAGGAGGGCTCCTCTTTCTCCACATCCTCTCAAACATGTGTTGTCTCCTGAGGTTTTGATCTTAGCCATTCTGATTAGTGTAAGGTAAAATCTCAGGGCCATTTTGATTTGTAAAACATCCTTTCACCTGTGTCTACTTCATCAAAACATTCCTTCATATGTTTGCTCTAGCAAAATATCTTTTCACCTGTGTCTGCTTCAGAAAAACATCTTTTGAATTAACTGACTTTCCAAAGAAACCAATCCACTTCAATATTATCTCTTAAGTATAAATATACAAAATCAGCAGCATAAAGAAAGGCAAATTTACATATGCTGGTACTCAGTTGTTAATATTATATATAACAATTATTTTCTGTAAAGAATGGAAACAGAATCAATGAATTCACTGCTGTTATCCTACAATATTTTTTTTCTCTTAAGAATGAAGAGCAATAACTGACTTCCTTCAGGTCTGATGATTCCTCCAACTTTGAGGACAGTAATTTCTGATTCATGACATACCCAAGTGATTAAAAAAAAATGCCTCCATCCTCCATCTTGTAAAGTGGTTAGCATAGTGCCACAACTTGCAGTTTATTTGCTAGGCAAAAATGAAGACTGTGCTTGGAGTGCTAGCTTTCTCTGCAAGGAAGAGATTTCAGAAGCATTCCTGCCATGATGCTTCATTTCTTCCTTTCCATCAGGATGAGAGAAGAAACAGACTACCTCTCCTTTAATACATCAACTTGCATATTAAAAAAATTAGTGCATTTCAACCAAATCATTGTCATGTGGAAGATTATTTAGGACTTAGATCTTATTTTTGGCTTATCTCCAAATGTCAGTGGGTGAGAAGAACATAATGTCAGGTCTCCAAAGGTTTGTGATTACTGCTATTATCCTAAAAAGCAAGTTTCATAAGTAAGCCCTATGGCAAAGAATTTTGAATTGGTTAGAGTGACTATTATTTAAATAAACAAGTGACTGATTTTTGAAGTAATATTTTTATAATTACATTTAAGTATTGAAATTGAAAATATGTATGACTAGGATAATAATAAAATTTTAATATAAAACATTAAAATTTATCATCAGAAATACTTTCCTGTTAAAATATTATTAAAATAATGAAACCGATTTATGATATTAATAGATATCATGGGGTGATAATGACAAGAGTATTAGTTATTTAGGTGTCACTCTGTGACAAAGATGGTTACCTCAATTAGATCCTGGTGGTAATAAAGCCAAGGTCACACATTTAATTTCCATCTAGGCCAGTATACTTGTGAAAGTGAAAACTCTGTTCTCTACTAACAGACTGCACCCTTAACCCCAATCTGTTATTTCTCAATTATGTAGCATTAATTGATGCAATATCCTACTGGTAGTGGGTTATCATGCCAGCTGCATAAATGAAGGATGGCATGTCTATAAGGCATATGACAGAGAACAACTTGAAACCATTAGTACAAAAATTTTAATAATAACCTGTAGTGGTTCTTAGGAAAAAGATATGTTCAGCTTTTTAAAGAAAAATTAACTTGGCATTTATAAAATGTTGGAGTAGGCTGGGGTCAATTCATTGTTTCTTTATAGAAAAATGAGAAAAATAAAATAAAACCAATAACCTTAGCATGCCATTTAGTTTTAAGTTAAATTCACCAGAAATTTATCTGATAAAATGATCCTGCAGAGTAGCTTATTTTCTAATGTATGTTTTCGTTTGTTGTTTATATTCTATACTTTGTTTAAACTCTGTATTCTCCTTATGAGCTCTATATCCTGTTGATAGTTTGTAATATACTGCCATGCTCTTCACCAGCAGATGTAATGTACCACAAAGCACATGGCTGTCAGTCTGTAGTCACATAATGTGTCAGGCTTTGGATAGACTTTGGTGGTGGTTTGAATTTAAAAGGCCATGTAGGCTCATATATTTGAATGCTTAGTCAAAAGCCACTATAACTATTTAAAAGAACTGGGCGGTTTCGACTTGTTGAAGAAAAGTGTCGGCTTGTTGAAGGAATTATGTCACTGGGAAAGTTTGAAAAGTGCATTCAAGCCCTGTCTATTTCTATCTCTCAACAGATTCAAATTTAAATCTCAGCTACAGGGTCATGCCTTCCCACTGGCCACCATATCCCCTGCAATGATAACGTAGTAACCCTCTGAAACTACAAACAAACCCCAATTAAATACTTTCCTTTATAATAGTTGCCTTGGTCTTAGTGTTTCTTCACAGCAGTAGAACAGAAACTAAAACATTTTCCTTAACAGGTAATGAGGGAACTCATTTCTATAGTCTTATAAAGAATTGAATCAATATGAGAAAAAAATATAAGGCCCTGCCTATCAAGGCTTTCAATGTTCATTAAAGGCAAGAAGAAGGTTCCAGGCACTAACTTCCATCGTGGAATCTTCATGCATTTTTGTGCCATCATAGATTCTTTAAACAAATTTTTTAACACAATTTTCATTATCAAGCATTTTACAAATGATTTTAGCCCAGTAAATTTAAACTAAAATGTTTCATTTATGAGCATAAGCATTTTAAGTAATGCCTATTCATGAAATAACCAGAATCTTGCAATTCTTCTTAATGCACTGTAAGAAGCAGCATACCACACTGAGCAGAATTGTCAAGGGAACCAATAAATTATAGTAAAATATTCTTCAAGACATAGAAGTATACATAGTGTCAGCACACTTCACAGAGTATAAGGAGCATGTGAAGGTTCCGATGCTTACAAATTTTGTACAAAAGGAATAGAACTATTGTACAAATATCATCAGTGTATATTCTAAGACAGCTTGGTTGAATGTCTGAAGAGCTATCAAAAGATGCACAGGCAGAAATCAAGGATTCTTCTTTGCTTCTTAGTCACATACTTAGTCAAAAGACAGTGACCTCTGTGGATGTATAGAAGATCAAGTAGGTACATGGAACTGTATCTGCTTTCCATACCGGAAGCAATGAGGGCACATTTAAGAGACAAGGATAGTCTAACATGTAAACATCTTTATACAGATTTCACTATATATATATTGATATGATCTAAATAATATTTCTTTAACCATCTTGAAAATGTGCCATAAGTAATGTAGATTTTCACAGTGTATTCTTAGAATTTGTTCCTTCCTAACTAAAGGAAGTTAGTAAGTTGAACATTGTACATTATGTTTTGGTTATCTCACTTATTTTATGGTTCTATTGCTTTGTTTACATATTTTGAGATTATCAAGCCTGTTGCTTTATTTTTATCACTACATTCTCTCCATATTCTTCTGCCAACTGCTATAGTCTTCAAAGCCTTCTGAGAGAGGCAGAGAGAGGGAGGGAGAGAGAGAGAGAGAGAGAGAGAGAGAGAGAGAGAGAGAGAGAGAGAGAGAGAGAAGGAATTGAATAGCATATCAGGAAGATAGATATTTTGAAAAAAAAAAAAAAAAGGTTGATTCTCCACTTGGCAGTCAGTTTTAACCTATAAAGCTCTTGCTATAAGGGTAGGATTTGTATGATTGCTTCCATACTAAGATTTAATGTATAGAAGCTCCCTGTCATGTCTAGCACACACTAGTAACAGTCATCCTCTTTCTTTGGCATTTACAGTCTTTCTCATCTCATTCATAGTGTTCCCTGAGATTTAGGTGTATGGTTTTCAATATATAAAAAAGGGGGTTTGGAATGCCACAGTGATAAGATGTTCTCTGCACTTTGACCAGTTGTAGAATTTTCTAATTGTTTCCATGTCTTGCAAAAAGAAAGCTCTTTCATGAAGATTGAGAGCTACTCTTTTCTGTGGATTAGATTAAATATTTAGAATATGGTGGAACATTTTACTTTTTGGGAAATGGCAATACACGGCTCTTTTCTAATGTCTGTGACTACTTTAGCAACTAATATTTGTTCAGGTTTGTACTGCCAAGTATGAGTTTTCTTTTATTGAGTCAACTTTTGGTTAAACAACTTTTGGTTTCCAACAAGATTAAAGGGTCATAATTAGGATTACTTTGTGTTTCAATAGTAGGGAATAATGGAAAACAGATGCTATGAAGGGATAATGGGAAGTACTGAGGGATTTTATGTTGGGAACTTACAGAAAGGATACTACAAAAGGAAAAAAAAGGAGTGATATATAACACAAAGGATGCTGGAAAGGTTCACAGGCAAATATTATTTTGTGTTAACTTAAAAATACTCTCATAAATTATCGATGTATGTTTGAGTGACGTTCCACAATTGGTAATGATAGTGCATCTCCCTCCTCCCAAGGACTACAATTATATAACTCTATCTCTAGTGTCAGGCAGAAGCTATTACTGCTAACTTTGACTTCTCAGAACTTAGAGGTAAGATCCTATTACTGAAGATATCATGTTCTTTGGACAGAGAACTTGGATGCACTGAGCTAGAATAAACCTGTAAGCCTACTCCTGAGAACTAGCTTTCACAAAGTTGGCAGGTCCTATGCAAGGTCCTATCGTACTACCAAACTGTAAAACATGTGAACTAGAAATGTATGCATTCAAATACGTTAATCCAAAATATAAATTTAACATTTAACCTGTATAATTCTTTATACATAGAATATCACATATCAGAGCTAAGCAGTCCAATCATGAATTTATTTTCACAGATTTGAAAAGGTACAAGTCAAGTAGAACACTATGGATATTTCATTGTAACCCAAAAGAAAAGAAAATTTAGTCAATTTTACAATGAGAACACAGGAAAATTTCTCTTTTTGCTGACTCAAATAATACTTCAATACTGGTTGAAATAGAAAGTTTGTGTATCCACATCAAAAGTGATATATACATGCAAAATCATAAATCTGATTTTATGTCAAAATATTTTCATTTCTTAGATCTCAATCTCTCTTCAGAATAATTTCAGGAGATGCTACTAAATCTGAGTACAAAACAAAACAGAACATAACTAAACAAAACAAAGCAACAAAACACATAACCTAACAAAAGAAAACCATTTAAAACCCAAATACATCTTTTTGTAAGGGTAAAATAAACAAGGAATTTACCTGTGTTTGACTCTTTTTTCTTGATCAGTGAGACAAGTAGATTTAAGCATAGTTAAGGTAAATTCTCTCCCTTAATATATAGCACCATTGGAGATACTATTAAAGTAGCATTAGAACATCAAGTAATAGCACTCTTTTCCTACACTCTATTAAAGTTTGAAAATAAAACAAAAATTAGCACATTAGGCAATGTTCAATTTGTTTGAATAACAAGAGGACACATTAGTGAAACATCCTGAATAGATGGAGAAAACAAAGTAGTCTACGACAAAACCAAATTTACACAATATCTTTCCATGAGCCCAGTCCTTCAAAGGATAATAAAGGGAAAACTCCAACACAAAGAAGGAAACTGTGCCCTAGAAAAAAGGAAATAGTCTTTCTACAAACCTAAAAGAAGATAGTCACATGAACATCCCAGTTCTAACAGCAAAAAATAACAGGAAGCAACAATTATGTTTCCTTAATACCTCTTAATGTCAGTGGACTCAATTCCCCAATAAAAAGATGTAGAATTACAGACTGAATACATAAACAGGATCCAACATTTTGCTGCATACAAGAAACCAATCTCACTGACAAAGACAGACACTGCCTTAGAATAAAAAGCTGAAAAACAATTTTCCAAGCAAATCGACTTTCAACACAAAGTTACCAAAAAAGACAAGGAGGGACACTTCATACTCATCAAAGATAAAATCTACCAAGATGAACTCGCAATTCTGAATATCTGTGCTCCAAATGCAAGGGCAGCCACATTCATTAAAGGAACTTTAGTAAAGTGAAAAGCACTCATTGATACACAAACAAAAATAGTGGGAGATTTCAACACCCCACTCTCATCAATGGACAGATCCTAGAAACAGAAACTAAACAGAGACACAGTAAACTAACAGAAGTTATGAAACAAATGGATTTAACAGATATCTACAGAACATTTTATACTAAAACCAAAGGATATGTCTTCGCAGCAACTCATGGTACCTTCTCCAAAACTGACCTTATAATTGGTCACAAACAGGCCTCAACAGATACAAAAATACTGAAATAATCCCATGCATCCTATCAGATCACCATGGAAAAAGGCTGGTCTTCAATAACAACATAAACAATAGAAAGTCCACATTCACGTGGAAGCTGAACAACATTCTACTCAATGATAACTTGGTCAAGGAAGAAATAAAGAAAGAAATAAAGAAAGAAAGAAATTAAAGACTTTTTAGAGTTTAATGAAAATGAAGTCACAACTTCTCAAATTTATGGGACACAATGAAAGAAACCATAAGAGGAAAACACTTATATGTTGGGGTTCTCCAAAAAGAAACTTGAGAGAGAGCATAAAATATTCTTCTAGCCTGCTGACAGGAGCTTGATATATAGCTGTCTCCTGAGAGGCTCTGCCCGTGCCTGACAAATACAGAAGTGGATGCTCACAGCCATCCATTGGACGGAGCACAGGGTCCTCAATGAAGGAGCTAGAGAAAGTGCCCTAAGAGCTGAAGGGGTTTGCAGTCCCATAGGAGGAACAACATTTTGAACTAACCAGTACCTCCAGAGCTACCTGGAACTAAACCACCAACCAAAGAAAACACATGGTGGGACTCACAGCTCTAGCTGAATATGTAGTAGAGAATGGCCTAGTCTGTCATCAATGGGAGGAGAGGCCTTTGGTCTTGTGTAGGTTCTATGCCCTACACAAGTATAGGGGAATGCCAGGGCCAGGAAGCAGGAGTGGGTGGGTTGATAAGAAGGGGGAGTGGAGAGGGAATATGGGATATTCGGAGGGGAAACTAGGAAAAGGGATAACATTTGAAATGTAAATAAATTAAATATCTAATAAAAAATTAAAATAAATAGAAAGGAAGAAAATCTAATCATCTAATGTCTGGCACCCTAGGCATTACCCAACACAGCTGACACATAAAATGTTAAGGATCAAATGCCTTACTTTAGGACTGCTAACTGAGCACTTTACAAACAGTAATTTTCCAACCACGCACAATAGAGAATCAAAACCTCTTCAATAAATGATGCCGGGAATCTGGATACCTACCTGCTCTTTCTTGGTACTTTGCTATTTTTGTTTCTATTCTGTTATCCTATATTTTAGTTACTTCTTTGATTTAAATGTGGTATAACTTGGACTAATCTAGGCCACTGCTTTGGCTTCTTTTTTTGTTCACTGATGAGGTTGGTTTTGCTATAGGCATCCCTTTTAGACTTACTTTTTCTCTACCTCATTTACATGCCCTGTTTCATTTTTAGTTTCTGTTTTAATATAATACTTTTAAAATTTGTTTATCCTACTATTTATTACTTAAGAGCAAGTTGTTGAACTTCATGAACTTAAAAACATAAAGCACTGTGTAAATTATTATTTTTAACTATACTACATTTGTAAAATTTTTGTGCTATTTCTTCACTGACCCTTATATCCTTCTCTATACACACTTAACAGATCTTATTTCTTTTGCATCACATTTTATTAAACCGTCATACAAGAAAACTCTATACATTAAAGTATTCCCTTCATACTCTCCTTTCCTGGTTTCTGATCTCTTCATCCATTTTTGTTCCTTTAGACAGTTTCACTTCTAATATTATGTCATATATTCATACATGGTTTTTATATGTCTACATAAAATATAAAATCATCAAGGTGGAAAAACATACAGTCTTTTTCTGAGACTGGCTTAGTTTTAAAGCTATGATTATCTTTCGTTGCACTGATTCTCTTAAACCAACTTTATTCATTTTCCTTAATGGCTGAAAAAATTGATTACATAAACACACAAACAACATATATGTGTGCATATGTAATTACGCATATACAGTTCTATACACATTATGTTTTCCTTGTGTACTGGCTGGTTTTGTGTGTCAACTTGATACAGGGTGGATTTATCACAGAGAAAGGAGCTTCAGTTGAGGAAATGCCTCTATGAGATTCAGCTGTAAGGCATTTTCTCAATTAGTGATCAAGGGGGAGGGCCCATTGTGGGTGGTGCCATCTCTGGGCTGGTAGTCTTGGGTTCTACAAGAAAGCAAGCTGAGCAAGCCAGGAGAAGCAAGCCAGTAAGCAACATCCTTCCATGGCCTCTGCATCAGCCCCTGCTTCCTGACCTGCTTGAGTTCCAGTCCTGACTTCCTTTTGTTATGAACAGCAATGTGAAAGTGTAAGCTGAACGAACACTTTCCTCCCCAACTTGCGTCTTGGTCTTGATGTTTGTGCAGGAATAGAAATCCTGACTAAGACACCTTGCCAGTTCTTCTTGTTGTACAATAAATTAATTTTATAACTTGGCTCTATTGTATAAAATGTTTCTGCAAAAAACACGTTTTTCTATGTTCCACTATGATATGTTTTCTTGAAATGTAATGTTAGTGGTTTCAGAATCTTCCATTTTTCTTTCAATATACCTGGACTAGTTTGGATTCACATCAGCACAGCCCTTTGTATACATCCTCATCACAATTTTTATTTACTTTCTTTCTTTATATATTGTTTATTTATTTAAATTAAAATGGAGCTATATCACCTTTTCTCACCTTTTCTCACCTTTCCTCCTGTTAGTCTTTCACACATGTCATATCATCTACCTAATCTCAATTTCATAGTCTCTTTAAGTCTCTTTATGATGTATGTGTGTTTGTGTGTGAGTGTATGTGTACTTGTATACAAATATATAAATATAAGAAACTATGTCTAAACAAACCCTATAAGGTACATTCGTATCAATTCCTGAATCTATATTTTCTGGGATGTTGCTGAAGTAGAGGTGGAAAGATTCTAAGAGCCAGAAAACCAGGAAATAGAAGGTGAAACAGTCCATCGTAGAAATGACTTCATAAACAATATCATAATAATACTATCATTGATCATATTAATGTAAAGGGAATTTTTTCATGATGTCAGACCTATAAAGAAATTAGTAAGAATCACAAATGTATACTTCGAGGAGAGTTATTCTCTCCGAGGGGTTATCCCTATATTGATTGTCCTAATAATATCTTTATTGAAGGCCATGCTTACTGTCCTAAGAGAATCTTAATACAGCTTATATTTTATTTATTTGTTGTCTAGTATAGATAAGACTTATTTTATATGTTTATTGTTCATTTATAATTTAACCTTTAGAAAACTGCCTGTTCATTTAAATAGTTCATTACTAACTTGGTAGATTGTTGTTTTGGTTGTTTTGTTTATTTCTTTGTTTGTTTTGAATACCAAATATTGTTATTGTAATCTGCCACTAATTTATAGATAGCAATGATTTTTCTCTCATTTTGTAGGCTTTGGTTTAAATGTATTAACAGTTTTCCTTGAAATGTACAAACCTGTAACTACAAGACATCCAATTTATCCATAACGGGCCTTATTTTTCTTATTTACAAAGTTTAGTCCTATGCCTTTATAATGAAATATCTTTCTCCTAATTTTTCAAAGTTTCAGATCATACTGTAAGGTCTTTCATTAATTTTGAGTTGATTTCTCAGCAGAATAACTAATGGATATCTAGGTTTTTTTTTTTTTTTTATACTACATGCAGATATCTAGCTTGCCAAAAACATTGAGGAAGAAGCTATCTTTTGTCACTGTTTTTCACATCACTTTAAAGAAGAAGTAATGGCTATAGTTATATGGGTTAATAGGCATTTCACTGGTGTATGGGTCTGAGCTTTGTGCCAATACTATGCTATTGTAGCTCCTCTGCCTCGCTAATAAAAAATGAAATCTAATGATACCTCTAGAATCATTCTTTTAGCTTCATAGTTACAATCTTTTTGTGCTTCAAAATGAATTTCATACTACTGTAAAAAATGACATTACAACTTTCAAGAGATTTCGTTGAGTCTTTATACAGCATCTAGCAATACATATATGATATGTTCACAGTACTATTAATTCTTCCAATCTATGTGTATAGAAAGCATTTCCCTATTGAAGTGATAGTTTATTGTAGTGGTTAGCCAGCTAAATGGCAATTTTATTTAGAGCAATTATGAATGAGATTATTCATTTGTTTGTATTTCAGCATACACACATATAAAGTATATATATATATAAAATTTTGTTGAAAGTATTTATCAGGTCTACAAGTTTTCTGATATAATTTTTAGAGCATTTTATGTATATAAAATGCAATTTGCAATAAGTTGATTTTTTTTTATTCCCTATATGTGTCTCATCTATTTCCTTTGGCTAAACTTTTGATTACTATGTTGAATCAGAATAGCTAACATAGAAAATTGACTTCTTTTGAAATTTATCTATAATTTTAGTTACATGTTGTCACATATATACTTTAGTATATTGAGATAATTTTCATTTACTCGTAGCCTCTTTAAACTTTTATCACAAAGCTATGTTCAATATTGTCAATTTCATTTATCATCTACTGAGGTAATTTTAAGATTTCTGTACTTGAGGCCATTTATGTGATGTAGTACAATTTATTTGTATAATTTGAAAACTGTAAAATCTCTGACATTAACTCAACTGGTATTCATAAATGGCTTATTATTTGCATTAGCCTTAAAAATATGCTTCTTTCTCTTCAGTCTAAAAAATTTCTTCATGTCACTTATTCCCTTGACCTCTTTTCATTATGGAAATTTTTTCTTCCTTTAGAAATGACAAGTATTTCTGCCAAGTATAGTGGTTAGAGTTAGTCTTTCATACTTGAAAGATGCAAGGTGACCTCTCTGCTTATCTTGTTTTTTTTTTTTTTTTTTTTTTTTTTTTGCTTGTTTTTGATCTGTTTAGAAATCTTCTTTTAAAACTTCTTTTACTCAAAAGTTTCTGTTTTTATATGATGCATCCCATTTTCTTTAGGAATAAGCATTGTATCTCTTTGTTCTGTATTTTTAATTTTGATTTTCTGATCTTTCTGTTTAGTATTCTCTACTTGGGTTAGCACTTCTTTCCTAGGGTATGAAAAATTTTATGCTATTATTTTACTGAAATCATCTTTGCTGTTCTTTATTCTATGAAATGTCATTTCAGTATCTGGGAAGGTCTTTAAATGTTGAGTCACATCTCTGGGCTTTCTTTTATGAGTCTAGTGGTGAATCCTGGCCTACCCTGGGCTACCCTTTGGGCTTTATGTGTCAAAATGATGGTCTTCTTTTCATTGTTCAGATTATGTATGTTGATTCCACCCGTTTCTAGTTCTGCTGTATCTCTGGAATACCACTTGATCTCTAATTCTATGTTTATTTGGTGATATTTAGTCTCTATCCATGTTTACTTCTCATTGAATAATGGATGTTTATGATTCAAACATTTACTCTGTGGTCTAAAGGAATGTTGCTCTACATGGTTTCTGAATATAGGTTCTAAACTTAGTATCTGAGCTTTCTCTGAGTGTGATTTACATAAGACTTTTGACAGCGGCTATTGACTGAACATAGGACACATGGGTTTGAAAGAATAGGAACTAGACATATTTTCTGCTAGAAAGTCAGATTCAGAAAGGAAGCAAAACTAAAGGGTCAATTCCTTTCAATGTCCAGACTTTCTTGTCTGACTCTGATATTGAACTTGCATGATGGGACCATTTTACCTGTCTTCTGACCTGAAACAAAAGCCTGGTAGCTTGAAACAATCATTTTGTGGTTTTTTTCTCCCACTAGCAGGCTTGCTACTGATGAACTGGTTTACCATGTTCAAGACCTAATAAACATATAGTACACCACAGCTGGGGGCCACTGATCATCCACCCAATCTTTCTTTAAAGTAGGAAAGCTTAAATATGGAGAAGAAGACCCTTCAGAGACTTTAAAATTCCCAGCCCTCTAGAAGAACAAAGAATTATGGCTTTCCAAGACTCTCCTACTTTTCAGAGATTGTTTGTTTGTTTGTTTGTTTGTTTTTTCCTGAGTCTTCTGAGTGTGTGTTTCCTCACAATAAATGCCTTTTTTCAACTGCTGATTCTGTCTGATGTTTGCTGCATTTGTGATTTCTTCTTGGCTGTTATTTGTCAGGCTCAAGATTTTTCCATCTTTTTAATTCATTAACTGATAGAGCAAACAATAGATTCATAGATCTACATAGTAACAGGTCCTGTTTACAACAGCGTTTCAGAGGTCCTCTGATGAAGTGGTGAAGTGATGAGAAGGGGTGGCATTTGGAATCTTTCCTCCCTCTGACAGTTCTGTGGCTCTGCACTTGGTTGTTCCTCTCACTTTTATTTAATGTTTACAATATCTGTTACTGAAAGTGCAGTGTAGGCTTCCTGAGCTTCTGTTTTAAACCATAGCTTCAACCATTAATACTCACTCTCATCAGTGGAAGTGTGAAGTTCCATAAAGAAAGAAATGTCTTTTGAATGGTAAAGTTCCTACTTAAGTTTTCTTATCAAAGTTGCATGTTTTCCAGTAACATACTTTTTAAAAATAAGTGTTAATCAAACTTTCCCAATTTGCTCCCTGGAAAGTTTAACATATTTTGTTCCCACGTTATCTGCCACCTTCTGAATCACCTTTATATGACTTTTAAGAAAATGCATTAACAAATTTAGGCTGAACTTGAGGTCTATCTTATATTTTATAAGTGCATCTTGCATTGTATGCACTCACAAAAAATATCTTCAATCATTTTATGTTCATTCTGTATATATTCTTTGGTGATCTAGTTTCTATTAAGAAGTGTAACATTCTTCTACAAAAAAAACTTCCATCTATTCCATAACTTTAAGCAAGAAATTACAATTTATTTCTAGTACTAATAGTGTAATATAAATATAATAGTTCAATATAACTATGATTAGGAGAGTGTTTTGAGTATTTGTACCACAAAATAATAACAAATGATTATAAATATTTTTTAAAATGGCTGCTCATATATTATCCTTAAAAAATAATTCTGCTGTAATATCACATTGCACTCTATAAATCTGTACAACTAATTACTCATTCATTTTAAAAAGAAAATAAAGTTGAAACCCTATTTTACCTTTAAAATGACATGTAAGGTATTACAGATAAAATTTAGAAGACAAAATGCTAAAACATAATGTAAGTTTTCCTGACCTGTTTGCTAAATGATTTCTTAGCTGTGATGTAATTAGCATAAGCAATGAAAACAAAAAATATATAAGTATGACTTCTTTACAATTACAATTCATGCTTCAAAGAGCACAATCAAGAAAAATAAAACATAATACCCTAGAGGAGGATAGAATGTTTTTTCAAGTCTCATAACTGACAAAGGAACTCAGATTATTCAGATAATATAATACATAAAGCATAACATTAAGAAAAGTTGCAGAAATTTGAAGATGCTTTATTCCAAACAAAATTTACAAATGTAGGATAATCACAAGAAATGATGTTCAACATCATCAATCATCACTGAAGCACAAAGCTAAACTACTAAAGTCTACTCTGTGCCCTGGGAAGGTAAAATGCATTGTTGAGATTCAGACAATTACAATTTTATGTAACAAAATTAGAACCCTCATTCATTGTTCATGTGACTCTAACATGGTTCAGTGAGTGTGGAGTCCCCTATTAGTAGTTCTGAAACAGTAAAATATAAGTGTAACTTAGCTGTTCCATTCGTAGTTGAAAAAAAAAAAAAAAACAATCCCTAAAATTATTTCTACTTAAATTCCACTTAATGGTTTAAAGGAACATTGCTACTAATTAGAAAAGTAAATGCCTGACTACTGATAGAACTAAAATTTGCATTATATGCACTCAATAGAAGAAAATTAAATTTTATTATTTTTTCATTTTTATTTACAACCTGAGTGAATTTTTAAACATCCTGAGAAAAGCCAATAAGGTGTTGCTCACAATGTACTGCTCCATTCACACAACATGCCAAGAAAGGCAATACTGAACAGGCTTAATCAGGGACAACGTAACCCTGAAGGAGATTATTGTGAAAGCAGGGAGAATATTAATGTAAAGTTAAGTAGCTAGCACAAATGGATATTAAACACATTAAACAATAAAATTGGTATATATAACATTACAAATGATAGGGAATATTTAGAGAGAATTCATTATCCTTAACAACTGTGGAAATAAAGACAAAAACTTTGAGATTTCATCTTATCTTAATCAACAATCAAGGAATGTCAGACAACAATGTTGGTAAGGATGTAGAAAATAGAATCCCCCATTCACTGTTGGTAAGATTTCAAACCACGGCCACTATCTGGAAAAAATGAACAATTCTAAAAAATTGTAAGTATAAAACATATGAATCAGCTATATCACAAGTTGCCAAGTGCTCAAAGGACTCAACATGCAACTTGTTACAAAGTCACACCTGGTCAAACTGGAAAGAGGAATTTAACATGAGGTGTCCATCCCCAGTGGATACATCTATAACATGACCTTTGCAAATCTGGATCAGGGGAGACATAGGGTGAAATGGCATGAAAATTTAACAGTCAGCAACCAGAAAACCTACTATGTGATGTCGTCATGAAACAGAACTTAAGATTTACCCATGAAATCTTAACAAGATGGCTGCCTAAACGAGACTTTTTCTATACCAACATCAGTTAACATGCCAACACAGATGGGCAAAATTTTCCAAGACCTTATCTCTAGACAACAAACAACAGATAATTAATGAATTCTGAGAGAGGAGATTAACCTTTCTCAGGTATGAAGAAATTGCAATCAAATACAAACAAGAAAACCAATAAAATTATCATATGCCAAAATAATATTTTAATTAAATATAATGTTGCATAACAGTGTCTATTTAGTTATTTTATTTATTTTTAGTTATTTTGAAACAGGGATTCTCTGTGTAACCTTGGGTGTTATAGAACTCTGTAGACCAGGTTGGTTTAGAACTCAGATATCTGTGTGCCTCTGACTCCTGAGTGTAGGTATTAAAGTCATGCACCACCACCTTCTGGCAAGAATGCTTATTTTGATTAGTAATTATCTTACTAAATTATAATTTAAAACAATTAATGATTTGCATTTTAAATTTTTATGTTTTACAAACATATATTTTACATGTAAAAACAAATTCATGGAGGAATGAATGTGGAAAAATATCTGAAAAATATGAACATTAAGCTAAAGTCATTTTTTTTTTGCTTAACAAAATACCATATGAAAAATAATTTTAGGAAAACATGTATTTGCTTTGACATGTATGTGCATTTGTTATTCTTAAAATTATGTTTGATCATGTTTGATAAGTGTCCTTGGTAACCTAGAATTTTTAAGTTCTAGAGTCCTGCAACTTGGTCCAGGTCTGACCAAAGTTGAGGAGGGTGACTTACGGAAGAAATTCATTCAAGGACTCTGCCCGATAATGAAAAGGAAAGTTTTGAGGATGTGGTGTATTGCCACAGCAGAGCAGTAGACTGTGGTAGAACCTCAGCCATCAGTTTTGAAATTCAAGTCCATAAAAACTGTGTTTTACAATTTCCTAAGACCTTGCAATAGGCACAGAAGGAAAGTTCTTAGCAGTTTATAGACTATGTTATGAGCAATAAGGATTTTAAAATATGATAGTCATTTGAACTGCATTAATAAAAGGTCTTAACTGCTGTTCACAGACTTTACTCATTGTAATAAACAACTTATTTATTTATAATGTTTAAAACGTAACAGTATATGTCTGGTATAAAGCTATTCTTTTTTTACAATATCATATATTGTATATTACTATCTCATTTTCTTTCAAGAGTCATATAAACTCAGTGTGTAGGGAAAAGGATTTTCAGCAGAAAACTACTTAATATCATTTGGGGAAATAACTTGCTTAAAGTAACTATGAATAAACATAAAGAAGTACGAAAAGTATAACAATATGCTAATGTTTAAAGCACATGAAAATTGATAATCTATTAAATTAAAACAGAGTTGCTGCAAGAGGAAAATGAAAAAAAAGCCTTACATTTCTCTGTCTAAATAGCAATATAGTTACATAGAGAAATGGACATGGGCTTTATAATATATCTGACTCTAGATTTATTTTGCTTCACCTCTAGTGACTTTTAAACTCTGCATATTTTATTGGCAAATATCAGTTGACTCTTGCTTATATAAATCACTTATATCTCTAAAGATTATCTAAAATTTGAATAAGATGATCAAATGTACATTGAGTGATTGTAGCTAGAATGTTATTAGTTCTGTTTTCAATGAAAAGAAAGGACACACCCTAAAAGGACACCATTTTTATCTGACCAAGCTCCACTTTCCCTCTTTTCCTCTTCTTGTGAGACAGTACTGGTCTCTATTTCCCTCATTTTCTATTGCCTGTTGTTGCTTATAGTTTAAATTATGATTTAATTACAACATTACTCTTTTCCTTTTCATCAGGAACACAGGCAGGAATTTGGTCATATGAAAAGAGTCAGTTTAGAAAACAACGGTTATTCTCTACACTTAGGAAACAGCTGGATCTTCATGTGGGAAATTCTAACATTAGGAAAAGGTTTGTCTCTGACTCTGTTGCTTGACTTTGGAGCCCCTTTCCCTAACTAGGCTACTTTGTTTATTTTCAATATGAGAACATGTATCAAGTTTTACTGGAACTTGATATGCCAAGGAAGGTTGATATAGATGATAGGCCTCTATTACTCTGAGAAGAGAGGGGGAGATAGGGCAAGGGAGTGTGTGAAATGGAGAGGCCTGGAGGAGAGAAGGGAAGGGACGCTGTGATCAGGATGCAAAGTAAATATATTATAAATGAATAAAATAGGCAAGCCAAGTTTTTCTACTAAAAATCAGGGAAACTGGGTGAAGACATTATACCCAAGTATAAATGATAAGATTGCTTCAGTCTAATTCTATATTTCCTGGATCGACTCTTGAACTCTACCTTAGAGTCAATTCCATAGGCTATACATGCTCTCCATTTTTAGTTCTCCTACTAACCTCAGAAGTAAATGTATACTCTTAGAGAACATATATGAATATTGTTCACTCATGTAGTTTCCATTAATATTTAAATTAGTAGCCAAACACTCAAATAGCTTAAGTGTTTGTCAGCTTTAGAATAAACAGACTGTGTAAAAAATGTACATTATTATTATTACTCCCATGTAAAAACTTACTTTATAAATACGAATTAATTCTAATGCAATTGACAGTTAGTAGCAACTTGAGCATAAATTAAATGGTATGCTTCTCGTACAGGATTCCAGAGGGGTATGGGAAAGTGTGTGAATGCAAAATATCACACTAGTTTGAAATGGGCTACATAGAAAAAGTTTATCAGAAAAAAATGTATATAGCTGAGGATGGACTAGTAGGCCATCAATGGGAGGAGAGGCCCTTGGTCATGCAGAGATTATATGCCCTAATACAGGGGAATGCCAGGGGCAGGAAGTGGGAGTAGGTGGGTTGGGGAGAAGGAGAGGGGGAGGATATAAGGGACTTTCAGGATAGCATTTGAAATGTAAATGAAGAAAATATCTAATAAAAATATTTTCTGAGAAAAAAAAGAAAATGTTTATCAGAAAAAATAACTTCCTTTGTTTGTGTGTACATGTATGTGTGTGTTAAATAACTCACATCCATCATGTTAGTTATAAGTTATGTCAGATCTCAGATAAATTTTGTTCCCCTTCTTGCCATTAACTTGCAAAATTAAAACCTATGCTATAAACACACAGGCAAAACTTAGAACTGTATAGAGTATTCATCTTCATAGTCTTATGTATTTCAGTAACATTTAATTATGGATATTTTTAGCAACCAGGATGACCTCTAAAACTTCCTGTCTTTTCTTTCTGACTGCTGGGAATATGCATGTGAGCCACTGTGCCTTGCTCCCTAATTTACTCATTATAATTTGCTGATTATCTTCAAATATTTTATCAATATATTTCTACAGGTATCTTTCATCCAATGTTTAACTTTTCTTGTACTATTTTGCATATCATTAACATAAGCACAAACACACACATGTGTAATGACTCATAGCAGGTATACTACATTACCAGACATTAAATATTTTCTCATTTTCTTTGATATTCTTTTTAGTTTTTGGTTCTTTTTTTATTTATTAGGAATTATCAGGATATAATTATCTATGCAATTCCTTATATAATTCCTATAGTTAATAACACTTCTCTTTATAATTTCTTATTTTAATTATAATGTAATTAAGTTTTTTCCTTCTTTGCTTTCCTTTCTTGAAACCCTTCCATGTCGACTCTCCTTAATACTCCTCCCCACTTCTCTCTCTCTCTCTCTCTCTCTCTCTCTCTCTCTCTCTCTCAAACACACACACACACACACACACACACACACACACACACACACACAGTATCTTCTTGAATACGGCCCTTTATGGTGATCAGACACTATGATCAAAGCAATTTATATGGGAAACATATTTGGTTGGCGATTTGCTTATAGTTTTAGACAGTTTTTGAATATCACAGTAGGGAGTGTAGCAACAGGCAAGCAGGAGCTTGGAGCTAAGATATGATCAAGATGAAAGAAAATACAGCAATAGTGACCTGGAGTGCATCTATTAAACTTTAAAATACACGCATAGTGATATAACTCCTCCCACATGACCACACACACTACAGCAAGTCCATTCTTTCTAATCCTTCCTTAGAGACAAAACATGGAAATATATGAGATGCTGGAAGCCACTGACAACCAACCCAACACAGTTCCCATTCCTTTTCAAACTCATGACTTATTTTTCTTTTCTTTTGTTACTATAGATAGATAGAAGATAAACTGATAGATAAGGGATAGATGATTCATTGACTTATAAATAGAAACATAGATATAGTTAGAGTATAGATGATAGATAAATAGATCAATACATAGTAGATAAACATATACATAAAATCTGAAAATCTGATGAGTTAATTTAGTGTATATATATAATTTATATAGTATGTATATAAATTATATACTATATATGTATATATGTGTATATATGTGTGTTATGTATATATGTATGTATGTATATATATATATATATATATATATATATATATATATATATATACTCATCCTCAGAAAGAATATATCTCACACTCTCAGTTGCATGTTTTTCTTTATGTAAGAGACCTAAAATTCTCCTTGAACATTAACTTTTCTATCATGTTTTTCACTATTTCAATCTTATTAAGACAGATTCTGTTATCACTGATATGCTTTCATGTCATTTTAAAAAGACACAACCACCTAGTAGGTGCCCTGCTCTTTTGGCCTTTAAACTCTTTTAACTCCTTTGCCATGTTTCCTGATCCTTCAATGTGCAGTTCATGTTTAGATATATCCAGTATGGTTGGGCACTTCACCTTCAGTTCTTCCTTTTATTTTACTTCACTAGGTTTTGGGATTGTCTTTGTCTGCTCTCAAGATCTGTCTTTTAGATGTGAGCATAAATATTTAGAATGCAGTTAGCAAATATACTGGTTAAATAAAGTAGAAGTAATTGGTTCTCTAACATCTGATCTAAACTTATACAAAACATGCTAGTAAATTATTTCTAAGGTTTAGCACACAAAACTTCTTTGATAAATGAGTGTTGTAACTAAATTTCTCCACCTTAAGCTTGTAATTGGTAATACAATAAAGGTATTATCATGAAAGTTATTGCTCATAATTGTAATGAAGGTGAATAATCAATAGTACATGTGTATAGGTTAGATGACAACATTAGGAGTATTACCATCATCTTGCTTGAGATCAGAGCCCCGTGTTTTTCACCTCTGAGTATGGCAACTAGTTGACCCAATATCTTCCAGAATTTTTCTTTTCTCTATTTCTCATCTTGTTGAAAGAACACTGGCATTAAGAAATAGGTACCAGAGTCCGGCTTTACATAGGTTCTAGGGAACAAAATTCAAGTCCTCACGTCTATGCAATGACTCATTTACCCACTGCATCATATTTTCATACTATAGGCTAGCGTTTATGTTTCTAGATCATCAAACTTACTTCCATCTGTTACACTGTGATAAATGTTTTTCACTCCCAACTCTACCTATTGTGAATAATCTAGACTATAGCTCATGACTCTTTGCTTGAATCAATCTGTTCTTTCCATATACTGTTTGAATACTTAGTAAATGATTTCATATAGTAAATCAATTCAAAATTGAATAGATTAATATTACTTGAGACGTTTATTTGCTTGCCTTTAAAAATAGCTCCATTTTAAAATTTTTCATCAGCCTTTAAGTGTGTAAGAAATAGCTTATTATGTTGAAGACTGGTTAATTGATCTTTCACATTTTTCTATTTGTTGTTTTCATTGATAGTGAAACTTGAAGTGAATTTGATATGGCTTATAGAGTTTTCCACAAAAATCAGTTCAGTATTTATGTCTTTTTCCAAATAAATTCAAAATCAGGTTAAAAAAATCTAGCCAATTCCAACCTTTAATAGGAAGGGGTATAAAATGACTATTCTCACTATGCACTGCATTAAATGAGGTTTGTGTCACAAAATATTCAGATATTTCAGTCAGTACTAATGCCATTTTTTTTGTATATGTGACAAACAGAAAACATGCTTTTCCCAACTAAAACTGTCTGTATTTTCCTTTCTGTCTGTGATCAAGTGTGAAAACTGGTAAAAAGTTTCTGATGAACCATAAGTATTTTCTTATTAATTGGTTTTCTTTAGAATGAGTTTCCTTTTGATCTTTCATTGTTTAAGTGATTGAGAAACGAAAGTCTGATATTGCACATTTTGTCCTAGTACTAATCACTAGACTATCTCAATACTCCAGTCACTCAACTAATGACACAGAGACCTTTTGTAAGTTTGAAAGCTTGACTTAGCTGTTTTTTTTTTCACCAACCAGCTCATATAACTTAAATTAACCCATTTATACCAATCTATATTCTGCTATGTGGCTCATTAACTCTCTTCAGCATCAGCACCTGTTTTTCCTGTTTATGGATTACAAATCTCCTGCTCCTGATTCTTTCCAGTGTTCTTTTCTCTGACCTGAGATCTGCCTATCCTTTCCTGACTATCTATTGGAAGTTCAGCACCTATCAGAAGGTGCTTTGTCAGGTGAAGAAGGACAAAGATTCATCTTCCCTCAGTGTACAAAAAGATTATGCCAAAGGGAAGTAGAGGAACACTCATGAATGTTTATGTCATAACATATTCAAGGGCTAACATCAAAATATGGTATTTTCTTCTATCACACCTCTAAGTTTTATTGAGTCGAGCTGATCCTGGCAATTATTAGAATTCATCTCTACCAAGGCCATATCACTTATCTTTTATTCAAATAATAGACAATTTAACTTGACCTGAAAACAGAAACCTTTGATTCACATACAGAAATAATTTAATCGTAGACTGGTTAAAATTCAAAATCTTCACCAAGCATTACCTATTTTAACACATATATATTTACTTAATTATTATTAATTGTTGTGGTAAATCTACAACTCAAATATGCCCCAGCAATGAAGACACAACTCAATTTATATGAATATATGCTGTGTGCCTAGATTAGGCAGATCTACCACTACACTACCATCTTCCACATCTATGAGAGCCCCTTTATAGCTTGTGGTTTCTCCTGATCATGTGCTTCTGCTTCACTCTTCTTTTCCTTCTCCTCCCCTGCATACTGTCCCTCTTCCATTTTTTTTCCTTCTTCTCTCCCTCCACCTTCCCCTCCTCTTATCTGCCCAATCATAAGCTCTCCTTTATTTTACAAATTAAGGTGGGAAGCAGGTTTCCAGGAAATTACATGAGTGCTGACTCATTCCTTGTTCACAGCCCCCACAGAAAAAACAAAATTAACATCAAATACATTTAGCCCCAGGGCTATCTGCAGTTAATTTGTTGGCTTAGGGATATTCAAAGATTATCATGGTAGAACAGAATACAGTTTGATTTTTGTGGTCCTTGCTTTGCTTCTTGCTAAGTCTTTCAAGTGCTCATATTTCTTCAAATAGATTGGAAAGCAGTTGTTGAGGTCTCACTGAACTAGATATCTTCTAAGATAGTTTGTATTTGTTAGGGAAGATAGATTGTAAATGTGAAGACTTTTCTTACATGTACATGTTGGAGTCACCTTTGTCTATGTATTTTGAATTCAAAAGCTTTCTGTCAAGATCTCATTGTCATTAAATGGGACCTCATTAAACTGGAAAGCTTCTATAAGGCAAAAGACATGTCTAATAGGACAAATCAGTAACCTACAGCATGGGAAACAGTCTTCACTAACCCCACACATGATAGAGGGCTAATATCCAAAGTATATAAAGAACTCATGAGGCTACCCACCAAGAAACCAAACAACTCAATCAAAAAGTGGGGAAATAGAACTAAACAGAGAGTTCACAACAGAGGAATCTCGAATGGCTGAGAAGCACCTTAAGAAATGTTCAAATTCCTTTGTCATCAGGGAAATGCCAATTAAATATGCCCCTGAGATTCTACCTTACAGCAATCAGAATGGCTAAGATCAAAAACTCAGGTGACAGCACATGTTGTTGAGGTTGTGGAGAAAGAGGAACACTCCTCCATTGCTAGTGGGATTGCAAACTGGTACAACAACTCAGGAAATCAATCTGGAGGTTCCTCAGAAAATTGGAAATAGATCTACCTGAAAACTCAGCAATACCACTCTTGGGAAAATACCCAAAAGATACCCTACCATGCCACATGGACACATATTCCAATATGCTCATACCAGCCTTATTTGTGATAGCCAGAAGCTGGAAACAACCCAGATATCCCATAACAGAAGAATGGAAATAGAAAATGTTCTTCATTTATACAATGGAATACTACTCAGCTCTTAAGAATGAGGACATCCTGAATTTTGCAGGCAAATGGATGGAATAAGAAAATATCATGCTGAGACCCCAAAGGGTATGCATGGTATGTACTCACTAATAAATGGATATTATCCAAAAAATATGGAATTCCCAGGATACAGTCAACAGAAGTCAAGAAGGCTAACAAGAAGAAGGACACAAGTAATGATGCCTCAATCCCACTTGGTCAGGAGAAAAAAGCAATCACAGGAGAGGGAACAAAGAGATAGGGAAGGAAGAGGGAAAGAAGAGGGAGGGTAAGGGAGGAAGGAGGGAGGAGGGAGGAAGGGCCCTCAGTGGGAAAGGCAACACAGAGCAGAAGATGAGAAAATGATCAGATATTTGGTAGTGGGAGGGGGGCAGGGGGCAGGGGACAGGACTGAAGCCTGGAGGGCCAGTAGAAATAATTGAAACAGGCAATATCGGGAGTTTAGAGATGAGAGAACACTCTAGAATGTACCAGAGACCTGGGAGGTAAGAGACTAGGAGGAACATTAGATGAAATGCCCTATAATGGGGAAAGGGAACTTGTAGGAGATTTCACCTCTAGTAGAAATACTGCAGGAACAAAAGTTGAGAAGACTCTGAGGAAGAGGCGGTTTAGTGACAGACCCAAATTAAAATGCAGCTCAGGGGAGGCCCTAAGGCCTGACACTATTACTGATGCTATATGGTGTGCTTACAAACAAGAGCCAATCATGACTGACCTCTGAAATGCCAAACAAGCAGCTGAAAGAGTCACATGATTATATTTACACCCAACCAACAGCCAGAAGCTGGTGACTCCCAGTGGTTGAATAAAGGAAAAACTTGAAGAAACTGAGGAGGAGGCTGAGGAGGAGGGCAACCCTATAGGAAGACCAGCAGTCTCAACTACCCTGGACTCCCTTGGGATCTCTTGGACACTGAGCCTCCAAGCAGGCAGCATACACCAGTTGATATTAGCCCCCCAACCTATGTAGAGCAGAGGACTGCCAGGTCTGGACTCAGTCAGAGAAGATATACCTAACCCTCAAGAGACTTGGTGCCCCAGGGAGTGGCAAGATATGGTGGGGTGGGAGTAAGGACATCATATTGGAGACAGGAAGGAGGAGGAAGTATGGGATGCGAAACAGTCAGAGGGTAGACTGGGAGGGAGATACAATCTGGACTGTAAAAAATTTAAGAATAAGAAAAACAAAATAATCATAAATTAGAAAATAGGAACTAAATACAAGTAAGAAGAATAAAGAATTAAATGTTCATTTTTCTTAATTATTATTTTGAACTTAAAAGAAATAAACGAGGAAGAGAGGATAAAAGAATACTTGAAAATTGTAATAAGGAATGAAGACACCTAGCTGATACAGAAAGATATGATTTTAAGAGTGAAGTTTGTTTTTAATATACAAACCAGAAATTTACTGTTGAAATTTTAACTCTTCTATAAAGATAACATATTTTCTTCCAATATAATAATCCTTGAGAAAATTGTGAACTTCTATACTGTAAAAGAATGAGGCTTTGTAACCTTTAAATTAATCTATAGGTAGGCATTTAATTTTTTTCTACAAATAGTTTGCAAAAGAACAAATTGTAATAGCATTCCCAATTCAGTAGATATTTAGCTTTTATACATTGGCTCTATTAGTTAAAATTAGCAAGAGAGAAAATTATTACAGTAATAGGTTTTTTAAAAAATAAAGTAGAAACATCCCTAAACAAAACTCTTTACAGCTATTTCCTTCAAATCAGAAATAGTTTCACATATTTTTTATTGTTAGCTGAGGAAAGATAAACTACATAGTCAAAAATGTGCTATGGCCAAAGGCCAGAGGAAGTAGTTCTACACAGTGACATGCATAGTTAAAGTGGAAAGTATGTTGATTTTGAAGAACAGTGAAGAATGAGAGTATCATGAAAGATGTCAAGACAGAGATAAGTAATGACATAGAAATTACTTTGATTCCTGTCATTTTCTTATTAATACAGGCATCTAATTCATTCCTTCTCTTCCTGGATACTGTAATTATTATAAAAGACTAAAAACATGATTAAGTGGTTTTAGAGATCTAGATACACCATAGTTCAGATGTCGTTAACATGGCTTAAATGTATTTTCCAGTGTGCCAATTATAACAAGGTCACAATACCACATTTAGAAATAATTAGATGCATGTTGGAATAATTTGAGCATTGTCTTTCTCATGCACATCTGATCCCAACTGGTCCCTCTGAGGAGAATTTATTCCATTCTGGGTCACAGCTGCCAAGCCTTTCACATCAAAACCTGTGCACCTGCCTCTGGTCTGCCTCACAGATAGTACATTTTCAACACATCATCTGCCAGGGGGAGAAAGATCACAAAACAGAAGCTCGCTTCAAATGAAAGATTTTCTGCTGAGAGCCCTGGGACTGCCACTGCTCGGCTGGCAGATGACATGGAGGCACACATCAGAAGCCTACTCTTTTATGCCATCAGGTCTGAGACATTTTCATTGCCATTGAAGCATTGAATTATGTGCGTTCTGATAATTTACATAAGTAAGATTAAATTCTCTTTAATAAGTAAAACTACTTTAACCAAGTTAGAAGATATCAATATAGAGAACTCAAAGTTACTTTACATTTTCTCATCTTATGTTTAATAAATCATTTTATACCTAAATTTTTTGTAAGAGTTTTCACAAATGAAGAGAAAACTCTTTCCATCTGATATCAATTATTCTAAGAAACTTATTGAATATGTATGATGCATAGCTTTTTATTTAACATAAGGAATAAATGCAGCTGGGGCCAATTAATAATGCAACCAAGTGTATTAAAATCAGTTCAGGACCTCTATTTATCCATCATTTTTCTGCTGACATTGATATCTAAGATTAAATTTTTTGTACCACCCCTCAACAAAGCAAATTAAATGTATTCATTACTAAACCGTTCAGTATTATTTTTATTCACCTAAGCTTTTTTTTTTCACATAGAGCTTAACTCTGTCCCAGGGTGTCCTTGAATTTAGAAATCTTCTTGCTTTTATCTCCGGGGATTAAATGTGTATACCACTATGCCTTAGCTTAAGTCTTTTATGACTACTATTCCTCAAGATCAGGATCAAAAGCTTGTCTTCTAGCCTAAAGATCTGAATCACAAGAGTGCCATCCATTTCTGCACTGTAATTCATTCCAGATTAAAAGTCCGAACAATTCATGCTCCTCTGCAATCATAAACAATAAGTTTAGCTGTGTCGATCCTGCCCTGTGATGCTCATTCTCTAAATCGCTTTATCTCCTTAATATCTTTGTGACAAAGCCGGCTCATTAGTACAACTAACTCTTTTAGGTCCATGATTCCCCTCATATAACTCATATGGCAGCCTTATATTTTGAATTGTTGAGAAATTGTGAAAAGAACAGTTCTCACACTGATTTATGTATTCTTGAACTCATGTTTTCAAAGTTGTTTCCTACAGCCTTAAGGGCTGTTCTGAAGGTCACAGCCACCACTTTGCTGAGGAATATCAGACACATTCTCCCTCCCTGAAACCATGCTGTTTCTGATTATCAGGGAGTCAATAACCTTTGCTGGGAGAACATTTCCCAAAGCATGAACATGAAGTTTAATGTACACATTATTATAAAAACAATCCTATGCCTACAGCAACAGTCAGCACTTGAGAAGACCTATGTCCTTCTGCCTATGGTCCAAGGACAGGAGACTGATGGGAAAATCGCAGGCTAGGTAAGACTCAAACAGCAAGTAACTTTGGGAACACAACTTGGAAATAGCAAGACTAGCTTAGATACAGCATCAGTAGGACACTGTACGATTATTGTTGGGGGTGGTTCAATCTGAGTCATAGTAAGAACTAATAGAGAGATTAATAACATGTAGAACAATATAGGCTTATTAAATTCATGAAGAGAGGACCAAATTAACATAGATTAAATTGATAAATTTGGTCTACGGTGGAAATGAAGATATTTAAAATGTAGAGCAGAAGACTAGGGTTGAGTAAATTGTTCAGTGTAACTCAGTTCCTTTGCTATAATACATTCATACATTAATTGCATTCTTTCTTAAATTATGGTAAATAAAAATGGATCACTTAACTACTTGCTTAGCTGGCTAATATGAAAACCATCATTAAAATTTTAGAGGGTGAAAATGGTGATCTAGGTCATAAAATGTGTCAAATATTCAGTAAGCAGTCTGAGTCTCTGTGATCCGACAATTAAAATCTTTTTTGAGAAGAGAAATAGCACATAAAAAAGTGTTCTGTTGCTAGGATTCCAGATTGGGATAATGGAGAAAGTGCTGAGGAAATGTCACAGAAAAGGTCTTATTTTCACCGCATGAAGTATAGATTTTTCAAGGAAGGTCATTGAACATAAAATAGAAGCAAGAAAAAAACTTCATTTTCACATAAATGATGTTGACAAGCCATTTGGTATTTTTAAGCTTTCAAAAAAAACATTTCTGGAAATTCAGTTTTGATTTGGAGTAGCTAAAACATATGCTTGTTAGCAATCAAGGAAACTTCTTTAAGACAGACATGTATGGTTATTTTAGGTACTCAATTTTAGTATTTCTCTTTGTATTATAGGAAATCACAAAGTATTGATTACAATGTTAGTTTTAATATTTTCTTTATGAATATTTTGTCATTCATTCATGAATAATATTTTATAAAAACCAGAGAAACTGCTTCTAAAAAGAGTTTCAAGGCAGACCATAAATTATATAAATTCATAGAATCTGTTTAAACATCTTACACACAACTTAAAAACTAGTTGTTAAAAATCATTTTGTGCATACTCTTTTTAATAATAATTCATTTATTTTATTAGTTAATCAAGAATAAATAATGATAGGCTTTCATGGCACTTTCCATTTGCTATGCTTTTATTCAGTACCCAGAACTTTCACATCTTCCTCAAGAGTCTAGCCTGAAGAATAACCCCTATCTCTATTGTCATGCTTTTCCTATTCAAAGAAAGAGTAAATCTGGGCATAGAAAGTCCAACAAACAGTGCTCAGGCCTTGTCTGGCCATAATCACCTTTGCATTTGCTGACCTCTATACTTCTGGAGAATCCTACATCCCTTGCTATGCCTAGTCTGACCATACATGCCTGTTGTGGCCAACCTTTACACTTCCATTATGATTTGTTTTATCTGCAACCACTCACAGATCTCTTTGTCTCACCTCTACTATTGTACTTGATATCCAGACATCTATCATCCTCAAGATATATTCTGAGTCCCTCATACCTTGCCATGGCCTAGCCTAACCACTCCTTATCTGCACTCCAAGCAAACTCCAGGCTTCTGCCAGGACCTACCTTACCTGCATCCACTAGTATGTACCTTCCATATTGCTTCATCCATCCTGTTTCGTACCTCTACTTTCCATGTCTTCCTTCAGTCTCTAGACTGGTGAATACCCCTGGCCTTTTTAGGAAACTTGCTATATATATATTCCATATTCTCTAACCAGTTTTCCAGCCTAGATGGCCTTCCTCTGTCTATAAAACAACTGTACAATAGGCTTCAGCCAGGATCCTCCCTATGTATCTCCCAAACTATAGGAGTCTCCCATGTCATATCCAACATTTTCACCAAGTCACTTTAACAGTTCAGGGTTGAACTAGTAAGCACCTTTTCTATACCAGCTCAATCCTCACTGCCCACAAACTTAATTTTATCCAAGCCATTTTCCATATCTAGAGCCAACTAGCTCATATATCATCATTTCTGTTCTAACCTTATTTGCCTATAATAAACCCAAGATCTAAGAACATAAGGCATTGTGCAAAGATTTCATCACAAAAATGCAACAATATAAACAAATAATCAATCCAGCATCTTCTTTATAAGACTTACAAGTCCCATAGAATTGTTTGCCAATGGTAATAACAGACATGAACTCCAGGACACAAAAATTTAAAAGAATAGTCACAGGTTTTTTTTTTTGTTTTTTTTTTTTTTTGTTTTTTTTTTTTTTTTTTATCAAACAACTCAAGATGTTTACAGAAGACCCAAGGAACAGTTCAATACAATTAGGGGGAAAAATGCCTTAAGAAGTATGTAAGTCCCTGAATGATAGCCAAGAAAACACAAACATAAAATCAATGTATATAACAAAGACAATATAAACATTAAAAGGAATTCAGTTATGAGACAGGACTCACTGAGAGCTTTCCTACAAGAAAATTTATAGTTCTAAGTTACATGAAAAGTCTCTCAATCAGCACAAATAAATAGCTTAATGATGTGAATTAAAAAGATAGGAAAACAAGCATCAAACAAACCCAAACCAAATAAACTATCAGAAATAATGGAATTAAGGACTAAAATCAGCAAAATAGAAACAAGGAAAGTATTTCAATGACTAACAAATCTAAAAGCTGGTTCTCCAGAAAATAAATAAGAATGATATACTCTTCATGCCACTAACTGACAAGAAGAAAGAAATGATCACAGTTAACTAAATTACACATCATCAGGAAAACATTATAATAGACACCAAAGAAATTCAGACTATTGTAAGGGTACATTAAAGAACTTGTACTCTATAAAGTTAGAAAATCCAAAACAAATGTGTGACTCTCTAGGTTCAATTAAACCACTCAATTAAATGAAGAAGGCCAGAGCACCTGGGGGAGCCATCTTTGTTCCAGGGTCCCTCTGAGACTAGTCTGTGCAGGTAAGAGTGTGTATTACAGAAACTAACAGTTTCTGGGATAGGCAGAAGCCACACAGCTTCTGAGGCAGACCTCATTTGGGGCTTCAGATACCCAGGCACCTTCCCTGCCAGAGGAAAGGTGTCCACCCCGCCCAGGAGAGCTTTGCCAGAGCACCTGGAGGAGCCATCTTGGTTCCCAGATCCCACCAAGACTAGTCTGAACAGGTGAGGGTGTGGACTACAGAAGCTAACAGCTTCTGGGAAAGGCGGGAGCCACAGAGCTTCTGAGGCAGACCCTGTTTCAGGCTCCAAACATCCAGGTATCTTCCCTACCAGAGGAGAGGTGTCCACCTGGAGCACCTAGGGGAGCAATCTTGGTTCCCTGATCCCACCAAGACTAGTCTGCGCAAGTGAGAGTATGGACTACAGAAGCTAACAGCTTCTGGGACAGGCACTGTTTTGGGCCTTCATCTTCTGCCAGGAGGCAGGTATGAACAACAGATATCTGTGCACCTTCCCTGCAAGAGTAGAGCTTGACTGCAGAGTGCTCTAACCACTGAAACTCAGGAGAGAGCTATTCTCGCAGGTCTGCTGGAAGAAGCTAACAAAATCACAAGAGGAACAAGCTCTAACCAGAGACAACTATAACAACTAACTCCAGAGATTACCAGATGGCGAAAAGCAAACATATGACTCTTACTAACAGAAACCAAGACCACTCACCATCATCTAAACCCAGCACTCCCACCTCAGCCAGTCCTGGGCACCCCAACACACCCAAAAAGCTAGACACGGATTTAAAAGCATATCTCATGATAATGGTAGAGGACATCAAGAAGGACTTTAATACTCACTTAAAGAAATACAGAAGAACACTGCTAAAGAGTTACATGTTTCCTTAAAGAAAAACATGAAAACACTAACAAACAGGTAGAAGTCAAAAAAACAAAACAAAAACAAAAACAAAAACAAAAAAAAAACAAAACAAAAAAAAAAAAACAGGAAAATACATCCAAACAGATGATGGAAATGAATAAAACCATACTAGACCTAAAAAAGGAAGTAGACACAATAAAGAAAAGCCAAACTGAGGCAACAGTGGAGATAGAAACCCTAGGAATGAAATCAGGAACAATACATGCGAGCATCAGCAACAGAATACAAGAGATTGAAGAGAGAATCTTAGGTGCAGAAGATTCCATAGAGAACATCGGCACAACAATCAAAGAAAATGGAAAATGCAAAAAGATCCTAACTCAAAACATCCAGGAAATCCAGGACACAATAAGAAGACCAAACCTACAGATAATAGGAGTAGATGAGAATGAAGATTTTCAAGTTAAAGGGCCAGAAAATATTTCAAAAAAATAATAGAAGAAAACTTCCCATACTTAAAGAAAGAGATGTCCATGAACATACAAGAAGCCTACAGAACTCCAAATAGATAGGACCAGAAAAGAAATTCCTCCCTACACATAATAATCGGAACAACAAGTGCACTAAATAAAGATAGAATATTAAAAGCAGTAAGGGATAAAGGTCAAGTAACATGTAAAGGCAGGCCTATCAGAATTACACCAGACTTTTCACCAGAGATTATGAAAGCCAGAAGATCCTGGACAGATGTTATACAGACACTAAGAGAACACAAATTCCAGCCCAGGCTACTATACCCAGCCAAACTCTCAATTACTATAGATGGAGAAACCAAATTATTCCACCACAAAAGCAAATTCACACATTATCTTTCCATGAATCTATCTCTTCAAAGGATAATAACAGAAAGAACAAAACAAAACAAAACAAACAAAAAAAACCAAAAACAAACAAACAAAAAAACAATAAAAGGGAACAAACCATGTCCTAGAAAAAAGCAAGAAAGTAATCCTGCACCAAACCTAAAAAAAGAGAGCCAGAAGAAGAGAACGTCAACTCCAATAACAACATAATAGGAAGCAACAATTACTTACCCATAATATCTCTTAATATCAATGGACTCAATTCCCCAATAAAAAGACATAGACTAACTGACTGGCTACACAAACAAAACCCAACATTTTGCTGCTTACAGGAAGCACGTCTCAGGCCAAAGAGACAGACACTAACTCAGAACGAAAGGCTGGAAAACAATTTTCCAAGCACATGTTTTGAAGAAACAAACTGGAGTAGCCATTCTAATATATAATAAAATCGACTTCCAACCCAAAGTTATCAAAAAAGACAAGGAGGGGCACTTCATACTCATCAAAGGTAAAATCTTCCAAGAGGAACTTTCAATTCTGAATATCTATGCTGCAAATGCAAGGGCAGCCACATTCATTAAAGACACTTTAGTAAAGCTCAAAGCACACATTGCACCTCACACAATAATAGTGGGAGACTTCAACACACCACTTTCATCAATGGAAAGATAGTGGAAACAGAAACTAAACAGAGACACAGTGAAACAAACGGAAGTTATGAAACAAATGGATTTAACAGATATCTACAGAGCATTTTATCCTAAAACAAAAGGATATACCTTCTTCTCAGCACCTCATGCTACCTTCTCCAAAATTGACCATGTGATTGGTAAAAAAAGCAGGCCTCACCAGATACAAAAATATTAAAATTGTCCCATGCATCCTATCAGATCACCATTGACTAAGGCTGATCTTCAATAACAATATAAATAATAGAAACCCAACATTCACATGGAAACTGAACAACACACTTCTCAATGATAGCTTGATCAAGGAAGGGATAAAGAAAGAAATTAAAGACTTTTTAGAGTTCAATGAAAATGAAGCCACAACATACCCAAACTCATGGTACACAATGAAAGCATTTGTAAGAGGAAATCTCATAGATCTAAGTGCCTCCAAAAAGGAACTAGAGAGGCCATACACTAGCAGCGTGACAACACACCAAAAAGCTCTAGAACAAAAGGAAGCAAATTCACCCAAGAGGAGTAGACAGCAGGAAATAATCAAAATAAGGGGCAAAATCAACCAAGTGGAAACAAGAAGAACTATTCAAAGAATCAACCATAGGAGGAGCTGGTTCTTTGAGAAAATCAACAAGATAGATACACCCTTAGCCAGACTCACTAGAGTGCACAGGGTCAGCATCCTAATTAACAAATTAAGAAATGAAAAGGGAGACATAACAACAGAACCTGAAGAAATCCAAAATACTATCAGATCCTTCTACAAAAGGCTATACTCAATGAAACTGGAAAACCTGGATGAAATGAACAAATTTCTAGACAGATACCAGGTAACAAAGTTAATTCAGAATCAGATTAATATTCCAAATAGTCCTACATCCTCTAAAGAAATAGAAGCAGACATTAATCGTCTCCCACCCCACCCCACCCCCCCAAAAAAAAAACCCAGGACCATTTGGTTTAGTGCAGAGTTCTATCAGACCTTCAAAGAAGATCTAATTCCAGTTTTTCACAAACTACTCCACAAAATAGAAGCAGAAGGTACTCTACACAATTCATTCTTTGAAGCCACAATCACTCTGATACCCAAACCACAGAAAGAGCCAACAAAGTTAGAGAACTTCAGACCAATTTTCCTTATGAATATCAATGCAAAAATACTCAATAAAATTCTCTCTAAGTGAATCTAAGAACACATCAAAACAATCATCCATCCTGACCAAGTAGGTGTCATTCCCGGGATGCAGGGATGGTTTAGTATATGGAAATCCATCACCGTAATCCACTATATAAAACTCAAAGACAAAAACCACATGATCATTTCATCTCGTTAGATTCAGAGTAAGCATTTGACAAAATCCAACAGCCATTCATGATAAAAGTCTTGGAAAGAGCAGGAATTCAAGGCTCATACCTAAACATGATAAAAGCAATTTACAGCAAACCAGTAGCCAACATCAAAGTAAATGGTGAGAAGCTGGAAACAATCCCACTAAATTCAGGGACTAGACAAGGCTGCCCACTATCTCCCTACCTATTCAACATTGCACTTGAAGTCCTGGCCAGAGCAATTCGACAACAAAAGGAAATCAAGGGGATACAAATTGGAAAGGAAGAAGTCAAAATATCACTTTTTGCAGATGATATGATAGTATATATAAGTGACCTTAAACATTCCACCAGAGAACTCCTAAACCTGATAAACAGCTTCAATGAAGTAGCTGGATATAAAATTAACTCAAACAAGTCAATGGCCTTTCTCTACACAAAGGATAAATAGGCTGAGAAAGAAATTAGGGAAACAACACACTTCTCAATAGTCGCAAATAATATAAAATACCTTTGCATGACTCTAACTAAGGAAGTGAAAAATCTGTATGACAACAACTTCAAGTCTCTGAAGAAAGAAATTAAAGAAGATCTCAGAAGATGGAAGGATCTCCCATGCTCATGGATTGGCAGGATCAATATAGTAAAAATGTCTATCTTGCCAAAGCAATCTACAGATTCAACACAATCCCCATCAAAATTCCAACTCAATTCTTCAACGAATTAGAAAGGGCAATCTGCAAATTTATCTGGAATAAAAAAAAAACCTAGGAAAGCAAAAGCTATTCTTGATGATAAATGAATCTCTGGTGGAATCACCATGCCTGACCTAAAGCTGTAACACAGCAATTGTGATAAAAACTGCATGGTACTGGTATAGTGACAGACAAGTAGACCAATGGAATAGAATTGAAGATGCAGAAATGAACCCACACACCTATGGTCACTTGATCTTTGACAAGGGAAGCTAAAACTATCCAGTGGAAAAAAAAGACAGCATTTTCATCAAATGGTGCTGGCACAACTGGCAGTATCATGTAGAAGAATTCATATTAATCCATTCCTATTTCCTTGTAATAATGTCAAATCTAAGTGGATCAAGGAACTCCACATAAAACTAGAGACTGAAAATTATAGAAGAGAAAGTGGGGAAGAGTCTCTAAGTAAGATATGGGCACAATGGGAAAATTCCTGAATAGAATAGCAATGGCTTGTGCTGTAAGATCGAGAATCCACAAATGGGACCTCATAAAACTGCAAAGCTTCTGTAAGGCAAAAGACACATATTAGCTATAAAGAGTCCTTTCTATGCTAAACTAAATCTCCCACTTAGACAATAGGAA
This sequence comes from Mus musculus, assembly GCF_000001635.26. Classification (NCBI taxonomy): domain Eukaryota; kingdom Metazoa; phylum Chordata; class Mammalia; order Rodentia; family Muridae; genus Mus; species Mus musculus. The sequence goes on along the minus strand of NC_000078.6, from coordinate 48,090,473 downwards.
TGGCAACCGTCAACAACTTCCATAAACATTGTTGTGTAAGATGACTGTATGCAGTACCTGAGAATATACATACTGCTAAAATATCCAGGGCTCACTTTCCCAATTTTAATAGAGATATGATTCTTAAAAGTATGACCAAAGAGCCAACAGACTCTACCAACCACTTAAGAACATTATTAATATCCCAGATACTAAGTAAATTACAGATATCTAAAATGATTAATATTTTAAAAACACAAGTTTTAAAGGACCTCCTTAAAAATTTCAGTAAATGTTACAGTAAAAGAAACACAAAAGACATTAAAGTATAATGTCATTTCATAGAAACATCTTGTAAAATTGGATATGGAAATCTGATGAATCCCAACATCTGACTGTTTGATTAATATTAAAAAATTATTACATGGACTTTATTGGGACTATGTAAGTTTCTTATAAATCATGAATATAAAATTTAGGAATAGAGGCAAAAGATCAAGACATCTGAACCAAAAAGATTAAATCAAAACATTTATTTACTTATTTTTTTGTTATAAAACAAAAATAAATCCAAGCAGATAATGAAATAAACATGTTCTTTAATGTTAAAAAAAAAAAAAAAAAACAAAAAACAAAAAAACAAAAGACACTGTTAATAAGGCCAAAAGGCCACCAAAAGATTGGGAAAGGATCTTTACCTATCCTAAATCAGACAAGGGACTAATATTCAATATATATAAATAACTCAAGAAGGTAGACTCCAGAAAATCAAATAACCCCATTAAAAAATGGGGCTCAGAGCTAAACAAAGAATTCTCAACTGAGAAATACTGAATGGCTGAGAAGCACCTGAAAAATGTTCAGCATCCTTAATCATCAGGGAAATGCAAATCAAAACTACCCTGAGATTCCACCTCACATCAGTCAGATCAAATTTCAGGTGAAAGCAGATGCTGGCAAGGGTGTGGAGAAAGAGGAACATTCCTCCATTGTTGGTGGGAATGCAAGCTTGTACAACCACTCTGGAAATCAGTTTGGTGGTTCCTCAGAAAATTGGACATAGTACTACTGAAGGATCCCACAATAACTCTGCTGGGCATATATCTAGAAGATGTTCCAACTGGTAAGAAGGACTCATGCTCCACTATGTTCATAGCATTCTTATTTATAATAGTCAGAAGCTGGAAAGAAACCAGATGCCCCTCAACAAAGAAATGGTTACAGAAAATGTGGTACATTTACACAATGGAGTGCTACTCAGCTATTAAAAAGAATGAATTTATGAGATATCTAGGCAAATGGATGGACCTGGAGGGCATAATCCTGAGTGAGGTAACCCAATCACAAAAGAACTCAAACAATATGTACTTACTGATAAGTGGATATTACCCCAGAAACTTAGAATACCCAAGATATAAGATCCAATTTGCAAAACACAAGAAACTCAAGAAGAATGAAGACCGAAGTGTAGACACTTTGCCCCTTCTTAGAATTGGAAACAAAACACCCATTGAAGGAGTTACAGACACAAAGTTTGGAGCTGAGATGAAAGAATGGACCATCTAGAGACATCCATACCCGGGGATCTATCCCATAATCAGCCTCCAAATGCTGACACCATTGCACACACTAGCAAGATTTTGCTGAAATGACTCTGATATAGCCGTCTCTTGTGAGGCTATGCCAGGTGTAGCAAACACAGAAGTGAATGCTAACAGTCAGTTATTGGCTGGATCACAGAGCCCCCAATGAAGGAGCTAGAGAAAGTACCCAAGGAGCTTAAGGGATCTGCAACCCTATAGGTGGAACAAAAATATGAACTAATCAGTATCTCCGGAGCTCATGTCCCTAGCTGCATATGTATCAGAAGATGGCCTAGTAGGCCATCAGTGGAAAGAGAGGCCCATTGGTCTTTCAAACTTTATGTGCCTCACACTTCAGTGGAAATCCAGAGCCATGAAGTGGGAGTGGGTGTGTAGGGGAGTTTGGGGAGGAGGGTATGGGGGACTTTTGGGATAGTATTGGAAATGTAAATGAAGTAATTACCTAATTAAAAAAATGAAAAATAAATTAAATGAAGATGTCAATATCCTAAATAGACATAATAGTTGAGGAGTTTAAACTAGTAATAAAAGGCCTTTTAACCAAGAAAAAGGCCAGGATCAGATTGATTCACAGCAGAAAGAGTTAGGGTGAATCCTTTTGGAACTGGGTGGAGAGAGGATAGTGAGATGAAACAGTCAGGTGTGGGAGAGATCAGCACAGGGAGAGCTAGGATGAGAAGGCCTGGAGAGTGAAAAGAAATCAGAGGGTAGGAGTGGGTGACATGGGGTAGCAGGGGGATCTTTAGGATATGACAGAAACCTGCGATATGGGAGGTTGTGGGAATCTATGAGGGTGACTCTATCTAAGACTTCTAGAAATGGGGGAAATAGAGCTTGAAGTGGCCATCTCCTGAAGCCAGGCAGAACTCCCAATGGAGTATGAGGACACCACCCTACCCACAACCCCTCCCACCCCAAAATTCTCCTGCCTACAAGAAGTGCAGGAATATGGAGAAAAGACTAAAGGAATGATCAACCAATGACTGACCCATCTTGAGACTCATGGTAATCACCAATCCCTGACACTATTAATTATACTCTGTTGTGCTTGCCAACAGATGTGGGACAGTGGGCTATGCCAGGAAACTTTGTAAAGTTGAGTGGATCTGAGACCCCACCATCCAGGCACCCACCTGAGATGGTAGGTGTCTTTTTGCTCCCTACTAGATTCCTGATCCAGAACATATGACCACACACATCATAGAAATCCTAAGTAGGCTGCTTAGCTGCTCTGAGCGTATAGTCATTTGCCTTATTTCATTTCAGAATAGTGACTAAGTTCATCTGTGCTTTTAGTGTGCTGCCATTCTCTTAATAGAAGACAGGGGATCAAACAGCATCGAACAAAATCTAGTTGGTGTGTCACTCACAAAGAAGCTGAAGAAATGTGAGGAACAATAGTGTTTACCACATTCATCTGTGACTAGGGAAGGTAAAGATTCCTAATCTCAATGGCCTGTATAGTCATCTATTGTGGCAGACTTTCCTACTTTTTTTCAGAATTACAGTAGATGGGCCAACTCTGAGCTCCCAAATTAGCCTTCGTGCTATGAATGCTTCCAAAACATGTAACATCCTGATAGCACAGTATCTAAGACTATGATAATCTCCAGGCTGTGCAAGGAAACACACTCATATCAACCACCCATCCCTGTGTGCATTCATGAACACGAATGCTACAGTTGCATGTGGGCGATACTCTATCAAGAGAAGTTTAATCATACAAAGCACATGTCTTCCTCTGGCACTTAGTTAGGGTTTGCATTGTTGTGATAAAAACATCGCTGACAAAACCAACCTTGGGAGGTGAGGGTTTATTTAATCTTGCGGTTTGTATATCATCATCCAGAGAAGTCAGGACAGGAAGTCAAAGTAGAAAACTGAAGGCAGGTTCTGAAAACTTGCTTACTGGCTTGCTCCTGTTGGCTTGCTCAATCTGCTTTCTTATAGCATCAAGCACTTTAAGCTCTGTGTTGGCATTCCCCACAGTGAGCTGGCTCTTCCACATCAGCCATTAATTAATAAAATCCAGAGTAGGCTTGCCCACAGGTCAGTGTGGTGAGGGCCCTCTGTCAATTGAGCCTACTTCTTTCAAAATTATTCTAGCTTGTGCCAAATTTATATAAAACTAGTCATCACAAAGCCATTCCAGATCTCCCTATAGGAAACCTGAGTATCAAAGGTATTATACTATCCTCATTATGTTTTATAAGCTCAAAACAAATTCTAGGTGAAATCTGATAGTATTATCCCCAAGCCTAAGGTTAAGTTGGTATAACGTTTGTTCGAATTGGGTGCTTTGTCATCATGATGTAGTTTTTTTCTGAGCCATGAGACCAACTCCTCTACTGCCTTTCACACCTTATTATACAGGGAATGCAGTCTCAATTACCGTGCTTCTCTTGAGGTTTCTGTCAGTAGAGTAAATGTAATGTCTTTGTTATCTATTAAAGTTTCTCTAGTTTATATTTGGAGCTTTACCTTTAGTTGTGTGTTGCGGAACTCTTGGTGACATCTATGTTCAGCTTGATAGGATTGCTACTACATTTCAAATTTCAGACCTGGACTTATTTCCTTCTCCTTCCACTAGACAAGCTCTATTATTCAGAGCAGGGGAATGGACTTCAGTGCATCTTTTCTTTCATTATTCAAAACCAGCAATTATAATCTCTTACCTTATTTCCAGAGCCCATACGGTGATAGCATATTGCACTCTAATTTATTTAAGTTGCTTTATGTCTGGAAACTACTGGTAGAGGATCTTCCAAATATTTCTGTACTTTCTATTATACTTACTAGTATCTTAGAGATATAATCTTATTTCCTTTTATATATGGAGTTTCTGAAGATGAAAGCAGGAACTGTCTCAAGTAGATCCTTGGGTTGTGATAATACCCTCCCTCATTTTTTATTTAATCTGAAGCTATAATAAAGAAATACCATCTATAAAACAAGTCTGGGACTTTTCATTTCACTAGTTATTCAATGAAGTTAATATAAATAATATTTCCCAAATACCAATTAAAGCCATTCAGTAGAACCAATGCATCTCCCTATGAGCAATAAAAAAGATTAATGATTACTTCCAGTGATTCTCTGGACACTTCAAAGGCCTTTCTGGATCTCCATATAGGAGTCTATATATAATGTGAGTGGCATTTCACTAAAGCAAGCATCATGTGACTAAGCCAAGTAAGAGGTTTATATAAACCTATCTCTGTATTCTTGTGTACAAAGAGGTTAGCTAAGAAGCTCAGTCCTTATACCCTTCCACTTTATGCATTCAAATTTGGGCAGCATTTATTTTTCTATTGCCCATTTAGGATGTCTTATATAGTGATACACTATTTTAGGTTATCCTATAGGGACCTCGTGGTATTTACCTTTATATTTGGGAAATTACACTAATGGGTTCTTTTCAAAAATTTATTTTTTCAGTTTTTTGTTTTCACTCTATCCTTTCTATAATGTACTGTTGCTTGACTAAGTGGATTCCCACAAGTTTTATATGGTCTGTTCGTGTTTCTTCAGGCTTTTTATTCTTGGTTTTTGTTATTCTCCTCAGACTCATTAATTTCAAATAAGTGATACTCAGTCTACTGAGTCTTTCTTCAGCTTGTTCAAGTCTCACATTGTTTACACCAGTGAAGTTTGCAATTCAGTTATGGTAATTTTCAATTTCTGTTTGTACATTTACTAATTGCTATTACTTTACTGGCTTACTTATTTTATAATGAAACTTTGAATTCTTTGAGGAAATTCTTTTTTTTTACACTTTTTACATTTTCTGTTTAAAACAGTTGTTTTGTTTAATGTTCGTAACATGTTCAGCAACACAACAACTTTGAAACTGTTTAAAGAGATGCCCTTTAATGATATGCATATCTGTTTCTTTATGTGATTTATACTATCTTTTGTGGAGAAAAGGCATTTTGAATAAACGACCAGAAGTTTCCCATCCCAGGTTTTTGTTATTGGGTCCTGTAATTGTTTATTACCTGAGATAAAAGAATGTGAACAAAGGAGGGCAGTGGTGACGCATGCCTTTAATCCCAGCTTTTGGGAGGCAGAGGCACGCTAATTTCTTAGTTCGAGGCCAGCCTGGTCTACAGAGTGAGTTCCAGGTCAGCCAGGGCTACACAGAAAAACTATGTCTCGAGAAAAAAATAAATAAATAAAAAAGAGTGTGAATAAAACTATTTTTCTTATTTTTTGGAGGAAAGGTGTTCTTGTTACTTGACTTTTTTTTTTTTTTTTGTTTGTTTGTTTATGTTTTCATGTTCCTGTGTGTGTGTGAGTGTGTGTGTGTGTTTGGGGGTTGTATGCAGGTACAACTTTTCTTCCTGATTTTTTTAAAGTTAATTTTAAATGTTCTTTAACACCAAAAATCTTACCCTGGACTCTTCTCATGACTAGAACTCTTCACTTTATTTCTCTACTAATATACTGTGCCTTTGAGAGTCTGGATTTATTGTCTTTTTGAATTTTCATTTATAATAATACACATCACTGCTTCTAGAGCTTTAATACAGACAAATGGAATATTCTGATATTTGGGTATAGTGCCCAAACCAGATATGAAAATTTCAAGGCCCTTGAGAGGTACAGAAACTGATAAAAGTCATCAAATCATTTTGTCAAAATTACTTTGGTCAGGCAGAACCATTTTCTCTCTTCTACGGCTGCCTCATTAAGCTCAAAGTGTGGAAAGGGCACATAAGATGATGCAAATTCCTTAGCATATTACGTGTGCCATCTTTTGTTTTGGCAGGTTGTGTTTGCTGTTGTTGTTGCTGCAGCTGCTGCTGTTGTGGCACTTGCTGCTGCTGCTGCTGTAAATCACTGTCTATTTTTCTAATTTTCTGTAAGCTATTTTATTTATTATGTCATTCAGCTGTATATTTAATATTTATATGTAGGAGAAAACATGCCTAGGTTTCCTCTCTACTGAACTTCTTCAGCGTAACCTCTGCCACTGTAGAAAGTCTATAGTGGCTTTTAATTTTTAATGACTAATGTATTCCTCAATCTCTAGGAATTGGTTACCATCAACTTGAGTATAACAAACAATTCAATACTTTCAGTGGGCATGGGAGTATTCTGTTTACCAGCTTCTTTCCATCTTCCATAAAAGCACACAAAATAAGAGTTCAAATTCAGTGGTTCTATGAATACACATGGCAGTAACCTTTGGAGTTTCTTAGAACTAAAGGTTCCTTCACAAATAGCGCTTCTTATGTTCTGTATTGTACTGAGATGGCATTTAACTTTTCTCATATGGTGATGTGTGATAACAGAGTTATGTTTATCACACATTTCACAGTCAAGAAGATTTAACACAATACATCAATCCACCCAAGATTTATTGTGTTTCCTTTTTGATTGCTTCTCTTGGTTGGTTCGAAAGATAAATAGAACTCCATTTTCTGACTAAATGAAGTAAGTTATGTTTGTGTGAACATTCTATATTCATATACGTGAAAATTTCTCATATTTTTAGAAATTAATTAAGTAGAAAAATAGTTAAGCCTCTGACCATTATTTGTTTCAGTGTCTACATTGTTTTTTTCAAAGTAATGTATAATTTAGTTTCCTCACTAGCAATAACTAAACACAGAACTTTGAAATCAATGTATTGAACACTTAGCCAGGTATTATGCCTCAGGGTGGAAGGGTGGCCAAAAGTATAAAATCTGGTCTTTCTCTTCTTGCATTAAATACTGCTTCGGAGATAAATTAAATTGAAAACTGCATAAAATGTAAATTTTAATTCTCTTGCATTAAATCTAAGCAAGGATATGTCTGGAATCCACCTGTACTTCCATTTCTCAGATGGCCTTTAGCTACTTAGACTCTTTTTTTTCTGAGTGTTTTTTATTGTGGTATCCTCTTGTTTATTTTGACTGATGTTTGAATCATAAATATTTATTTTCAGCTCATTAAATTTTTTTTCAAAAATGTCTTTCTCAAGCATGATTAGTCCTCAATCGTGTTTTCTATTATTTAACCTGAAGTATGTATACTATACAAGAAAGACAACTCAAAGCCTAGATAAACTGTAAGTGGATTGTAATGGAGAGTCTTAACAACTTCCCTAATATTCAGATGTTTAATGGCTGTGCTCTAAATGCACACATTGGAATTTGTTTGCAAATAACATGTCAAATTTCAATGTAATATTAACCACCAAATTATATCTTTATTATGAACATTGAAATTATTAAACAGTATCATTTTCTTTAAGAGCCACTATGGTGAAATATACGTGTTATTTATATTATCATTGGAATAATATAAGAGCACTGTACTAGTGACCATAGGTTAAATATCACCGCATGGTTTACCTTTCCTACAATCTCAGGTGTTTTAAAGGAAAAGAGGGAGATAGTAAAATTTAGTTTATTAAAAAATTTTATGTTTTATTTCCAAATCTAATTGTCTTGAGAATCTTAACTTTAAAGTATGAAGAAGTCAACTAACCCTCTACTGGGTACCAGTAAAAGAAAACCAGAACATAGTAAGCAACAACTTGATGGTCATTCTATATAACATATACATTCAAAAGAAAATTTACTAACAGTTTTCCTAAAAAAGTAGGCTATTACAAACATCATGTTTGTAAATAAGTTATATGAAAAATGTTTGGAAATTGTATTTTAGGAAATATATCCACTGTCTTGATCTAATTATGTGACAAAAATGTAAGAAAATGCTTCTAAAAGAGTAGAGAATTGTGGGTTCTGTGGATTCATGCTGTGTGATGCAATGGTTAACTTATGGTATTTCAGGAGAATTTAGCCAAACAAGACTTCTTGGCTGAGTTCCTTGTGAAGTTTGATATTTGTCTTTTCTTAGGAATTTTTGTGGGTTCAAAATCATAACATATGATGGTAAAGAAAATTGCTTTAGTTTCACTAGAAAAATTTCACCTTGTAACATTAATTTTAGAATGATTCTCCTTTTCCATTTAGCACATCTAAATCTAGGCTAAATGATGAATCTGTTATCTTGGAAGAAATTAGGGTAGATAAAGAGTTATTGTCCATACAGAATTGAAAAGTTTCATTCCCAATTTTCAGACCTTCAAAGCAGAGGGCAAATTCATATTGCTTAGAAATGACTTAACTCTCTAACTAATAATTCACTTTCACAATCAAAAAAGATGAAGTGACTCTAAATCATTAAAAGTGTTGTTATAAAAGAGGTTGAAATGATACAGATTAATTCTTATGCATTCGGTGCTTCAGAAACGTCTGAGCATTTATTACTGCCATGGTTATGTGCTGCGTTGTTCACCAAAATGACAGGAACGTTTTATCTCAAGCACTTAGAGAAGAATGCATTTAAAATACATTTATTAGACATTTTACTGAAAATACAGAGCTTTAATAATGCATGCAAATATGTTATCATAAATAGTATCTAATAAACATGAATCCAAAATATTTTGTAGAAAATGACCAAAACAATAGCTTTCTCTAAAAATCTGGTTTATGACTTTTAATCTCTTTAGAATGGACATTGCCTTAGTAATTAATGATATTTGCACACAATTAAAGAACAAAACAGTTGATAGAAAGTTGGTCCAACACATTCTGTATACCTGATGTTTACTTATTTTCTTTTTACTGACTTGATTTTGTACACAAATTAACGCACCTACAGCATTACCTGAATAAAAAACAAATACTTGGTTTTCCCTTGCAATTATCTGACTTGCTTATTCAAAGAGCAAACAGCATTTTAAAAAGTCCAAATAGTTTGCAAATGTGTTAGTGAGAAAAGTAATGCTTGTTTGTACTATAACAGGAAGTAGTTTGGCTTTTTGACCCAAAATGTACTGTGAGATGTAAGATTGGTCTTTAAAATGATTCAAAGAATATGTTCTTTGAAGATTTTAATAACTGAATACTTTTTAAAATACAGAGTTTAGATAAATATCCATATGTTGACAAAAACGAATTCACAATATTTCTTACCTTTACTTCTTATAAAATAGTCAAGAGGTATTAAACTCCTTCATCATCAAGGGCAATCAGACAAGCCGCAGGGCTTTAAACTGTAAAAGATGATATGTACTTCCCAGCTCCCAAGAGATTTAGCGCACATAAAGCAGACTTTTACAACTGTGAAGGAGGTTGTGCTTCAGTCTTGGACATCCCCATTCTTTATGGTCATTAAAAGTTATTGAGTTAACTGTTCATTATATGGTTTAATGTACAGTTTTACTTTTTGCTCTACTTTTAGGAGAGTTGAAGTAGTTAGGTTAAAATAAGTACTCTGCCAAAACTTTCATAATACTTCAGTATAAATGTGTCTGAAGTTTAGAGGTTACAGAAATGTAATCTCATCTATTTTACTCTATATTTACTATGAATATCTCAACTGATTCAAGCAGTAGTATTTATTATTCCTAATGCTGCTTTGTTTTTAAGAAATTTTTAATTTAATTGTAGTCCAATAATGGAATTATTTTCTTTTTGAGAATATTGTTTCACATATTCTTTTCCTTGTACATTTATCATGCATTAGGAATATAGTCTCAGATAAATATAGAAGATAGTGCTGGAGAATATTTTTATACATAAGGCAGAAATGTATTATAATATACAATAAAACCAACACTAGATGTTTATATTTATGTCAATAATCCAATTAAAACTGATTAACTTCAATGATTTCTGTGTAGGATGGAGACAACCTTCGCTGAGGTAAAGTCTTCAGAAGAATAAACTAAAGGTGGAGTAAATAGACATAACACTAAGATGTAGCCTACCTTGAAGAAAATACATCAATGTTAATGATGATTCTGTATTCTAGATAGAATGTCTGTTATGTATAATTTATTGGGAAAAGGAGACAGAAATTTGTGCTACAGTTGTCAATACAACAACACTGTGTGTAGTTAATTAAGGAAAAATAATGTCCTAGATGATTAAACTGTCAACATGGTGTTTAAAGTAATTATGTCCCTTACAACTACTTTTTTCAATTTCTGGTTCTTTGAAATGAAGAGGTTATATTAGATTACACATCTTTTTAAGAATTGCATTTAGTTTATACTGTAACTTAACCTGCCAAAGTGAACCCATAGTAATCAACTGAGTATTAAGGACTCTTCTGTTTCTCTTATCTCTAATAGTTGATTATGTTAACCCTTTGATGCCTGCTTGAAAACTTTGTTTTTAAATTTTTTATTAGATATTTCCTTTATTTACATTTCAAATGTTATCACCTTTCCTCATTTCCCCTCTGAAAACCCCCTATTGTATCCCCCTATCCTCATGCTCATTAACCCACCCACTGCCACTTCCCTGTCCTGGCATTCCCTTACACTGGGGCTTTTAGCCTTCATAGGACCAATGGCCTCTTCTCCCACTAATGTTTTACAAGGCCATCCTCTGCTACATATTCGGCTAGAGCCATGGGTCCCTCCATGTGTACTATTTGGTTGGTGGTTTAGGCCCTGGGAGATCTGGGGTTACTGGTTGGTTCATATTGTAGTTCTTCATGTGGGAATACAAACCCCTTCAGCTTCTTGGGTCCTTTCTCTAGCTCTTCCACTGGGGACCCTGTGCTCAGTCCAATGGTTGGCTGAGAGCATCTACCTCTGTATTTGTCAGGTACTGGCAGAGCCTCTCAGAAGACAGTTACATCAGGCTCCTGTCAGCAAGCACTTGTTGGCATCCAAGATAGTGTCTGGGTTTGGGGCCTAGATATGTGATGTATCCCCTGGTGGGGCAGTCTTTGGATGGTCTTTCCTTCAGTATCTGCTCCATACTTGGTCTCCATATTTTCTCCCATAAGTATTTTGTTCCCTCTTCTAAGAAGGACCAAAGTATACACACTTTGGTCTAACTTCTTGAGCTTCATATGGTCTGTGAATGATATCTTGGGAATTCCAAGCCTTTGGGTAAATATCCACTTATCAGTGAGTGCATACCATGTGTGTTCTTTTTAATTGGGTTACCTCCCTCAGGATGATATTTTCTAGTTTCATCCATTTGCCTAAGAATTTCATTAATTCATTGTTTTTAATAGCTGCATAGGACCCCATTGTGTAACTGTAGCATATTTTCCATTCCTCTGTTAAAGGATATTTAGATTATTTCCACCTTCTGGATATTATAAGTAAAGCTGCTATGAACAGCATGGAGCATGTGTCCTTATTACATGTTAGAGCATCTTTTGGGTGTATACCCAGGAGTGGTATAGCTGGGTTTTCAAGTAGTACTATGTCAAATTTTCTGAGGACCTCCAAACTGAATTCCTGAGTGGTTTTACAAGCTTGTAATCCCACCAGCAATGGAGGAGTGTTCTGCTTTCTTCACATTCTTGCCAGCATCTGCTGTCACCTGAGTTTTGGAGCACCAGCAATGGAGGAGTGTTTTTAAATGTTGCAAATTCTACTGTGGCTATATTCAATCTTGTTCATGCTTTGTCTCTAGTAATAGTTACTTGATAACTCATTAAAAAAAACAAACAAACAACTTTCTTTGGAAAAATACTCTTCCAAGGATCAATTACCTCATGCAGACCATGAGGTAAATCTTTTTCTTTCCATTCAGACATTAATCTATCTATCCCCATACCCATCACCATTATTATCTGTTACTGATTTTTGCAAGCTAACACTTTTTGATGTGTCTACATTTGATTCTGTTAAATTCATCCCTTTTTCTTTTGTGTATGGGCTTTTAGATTTCAAATGACTATTAGTTAAATTCATTTTAATAAACATTTGATTAACCTTTTCAAAAGACATATTTTACTTTTATGTGTGTTTGTTTGTATGTGTGTGTGTCTACAACTGAAGTCATCTAATTCCTCAGATCTGCTTTTTCAGGAAGTTGTAAGCTGTGTCACATAGGTGTTAAAAAAAACTAAATTCTGGTCTTCAGGAAAAGCAGAAATGGTATTTAACCACTAAGGTATATCTCTATGCATCATGGGCCATATATCATTCTTAACCTGAATGTAAATACTTTGTAGTCCCAAAGTTAAATGCTTTTTTAATCTTCATGTTTAGCTTTTACTTATGAGTTAATACGATTTTATTTTATACTTCACTAATCATTTCCTTTACCAGAAAGAGAAAGAGAACTTCAGACCCATTTCTCTTATGAACATGAATGCAACAATAATCAATAAAATACTTACAAACCAAATCTAGTAACACATCAAAACATCATCTATAATAACCAAGTTTGCTTCATCCCAGGGATGCAGGTATGGTGCAATATATGAAAATATATCAATGTAATCCACCATAAAAACAAACTGGAAAAAAACCCCACATGCTCATTCCCATAGATGCTGAAAAAAGCCTTTAGTCTTAGGCAAAATCCATGTTTTTATGATATAAGTCTTGGAGAGAGAATGCAGAAACACAATAAGGGAAATGTCCAACAAGCCTATAGCCAACATCAAAGTAAAAGGAGAGAAAATTAGAGAAGTTCCCATAAAATCAGAGATGAGACAAGGTCATTCACTCCCCCCAATTCTCTTCAATACAGTACTTGAAGTTCTGGCTAGAGCAATAATATAACAAAAGGATATCAAGGGGATACAAACTAGGAAAGTAGAAGTCAAAGGATTCACTGAAGATATATTATACCTAAGTGATCCCAAAATTCTACCAGAGAACTACAACTGATAAACACCTACAGCAAAGTTAACAGAAAGAAATGAGTAGCCCTCCTTTATACAAATGATAAGTTGTCCAAGAAAGAAATTAGGGAAACAACATTTTTACAATAGCCATAAATATTATAAAATATCTTAAGTTAACTCTAATCGTGCAATTGAAAGTTATGTATGAAAAGAATTTCAAGTCCCTGAAGAAAGAAATTGAAGATTTCAGAAGATTGAAAGATTTCCTATGCTTGAAGATAGGATTAATAGTGAAAATGGCAGTTTTACCAAAAGCAATCTACAGATTCAATTCAATCTCCATCAAAATCCAAGCACAAGTTTTATAGATTTTGAAGGAATAATTTTCAACTTCATATGGAAAAACAGAAAAATCCAGAATAGCTAAAACAATCCAGAACGATAAAAGAACATCAAATAACCCCATTAAAAATGGGGCTCAGAGCTAAACAAAGAATTCTCACCCAAGGAATACCAAATGGCTGAGAATCACCTGAAAAAATGTTCAACATCCTTAATCATCAGGGAAATGCAAATCAAAACAACCCTGAGATTCCACCTCACACCAGTCAGAATGGCTAAGATCAAAAATTCAGGTGACAGCAGATGCTGGCAAGGTTGTGGAGAAAGAGGAACACTCCTTCATTGTTGGTGGGATTGCAAGCTTGTACAACCACTCTGGAAATCAGTCTGGCGGTTCCTCAGAAAATTGGATGTAGTACTACTGGAGGATCCTGCAATACCTCTCCTGGGCATATATCCAGAAGATGTCCCAACCGGTAAGAAGGACACATGCTCCACTATGTTCATAGCAGCCTTATTTATAATAGCCAGAAGCTGGAAAGAAACCAGATGCCCCCCAACAGAGGAATGGATACAAAAAAATGTGGTACATTTACACAATGCAGTACTACTCGGCTATTAAAAAGAATGAATTTATGAAACTACTAGACAAATGGTTGGACCTGGACAGCATCATCCTGAGTGAGGTAACACAATCACAAAAGCACTCAAATGATATGTACTCACCGATAAGTGGATATTAGCCCAGAAACTTAGTATACCTGACATATAAGAGACAATTTGTAAAACGCATGAAACTGAAGAAGAACGAAGACCAAAGTGTGGACACTTTGCCCCTTCTTAGAATTGGAAACAATCACCCATGGAAGGAGTTACAGAGACAAAGTTTGGAGCTGAAACAAAAGGATGGACCATCTTGAGACTTCCATATCCAGGGATCCATCCCATAATTAGCCTCCAAACGATGACACCATTGCATACACTAGCAAGCGTTTGATGCAAGGACCGTGATATAGCTGTCTCTTGTGAGGCTATGCTGGGGCCTAGCAAACACATATGTGGATGCTCACAGTCAGCTATTGGATGGATCACAGGGCCCCCAATGGAGGAGCTAGATAAAGCAACCAAGTAGCTAAAGAGATCTGCAACCCTGTAGGTGCAACAACATTATGAACTAACCAGTACCCCGGAGCTCTTGACTCTAGCTGCATATGTTTCAAAAGATGGCCTAGTAAGCCATCACTGGAAAGAGAGGCCCATTGGACAGGCAAACTTTATATGCCCCAGTACAGGGGAAAGTCAGGTCCAAACAGTGGGAATGGGTGGGTAGGGGAGTGGGCGGGAGGGTATGGGGGACTTTTGGGATAGCATTCGAAATGTAATTGAGGAAAATACGTAATAAAAAAATTTAAAAAATCATTTTTAATTTATGAAATTAAACAAATTCTAAGAATAAAGTTCTTTGTATTTGCTTATGATTTTTAATCTTTCCTATATTTAGATTTATTATGTATTAGATCTGACTTAACCGTATTTGGTTCAGGAAAATTATTTCTCTGTATTATTGAGATTTCCAAATTAGATTGAAGCAAGTCAATAAAACTCTGCAATTGTTCACGTTTTCATGGTGATAGCCTTTCCGGATTTCCTAGTCTCATTCATTTTCCTCTGGTGAACATGACCATATTCTTTCATTTCTATATGTACATCTTTATAGAGATCATACTGTCTTTTGCTTATGTGTTTTGTTATTGCTATTGCCTGGGTTTGCTTTGACATTTCTTTTTCTTTATTCTGTATTTCCTTTATATGCTTCAGATAACTTTCTGGTGCACATGTAAGGAAATATCTAGTTAGCCTAGCTAGGGAAGCTTCAAAAGATCAAAGGAAGGATTCCACACAAATCCAGCTTAGTGAACCAATATGGTTACTGGAGTTGCCGATAGGAGTATGGAGGACTTACAGGTAGCTATGCCATATATAAGTTCCCTAAGCTACTGCACTACTGCAAGGAATAAATAGATACAATTTCATGAGGGGCTCACAGATGTTCTGATGTGAATTTTTCAACTAACATCAATGTGTCAAAATAAGCGATTTCCTCTCTGTTTTGTTGTCATTATATATATTTGAACTAAGCTATTCCTCAAATATAAGCTTGTGATATTAAACTAATTATATTTTATTATATAACTATTCTCTGAATGTAATCATTACATAATAAATATTTATAGCATTTAATGGGTTAAATCTTAGTAAATACTTTATTACATTATTGGATCCTCTGTTTTAACACAGCCATTGACAATGACTCAATATTATAGAAAGCATTTTGGATACGTAATTCAGTTGTTTAAATTCATAGTTTAAATATTTGAAAAGGGACACTGAGTAAATAAAATCAATTATTTGAGAAAATAACAAGGTTTTACAAGTGGAATTATTAGGTAAAATTTAGCTTAATAATTCCTACTACTGGAAAAAAGTTCTGAATGTGAATCCTCTGATTTTGATCATTTGATTATAAACTAAGAATGATTATACTGGAATTAAAATAAAATTGCTTTATTACTTAAGTTTTTTTCACATCAGTCACTATCTACTATTAAGATATTAAACAAACTAGGGAATCAAAGTAGACAAGAAACAAATTGGACATTGTCCAGAGATGTGAAGCTTAGACATTTCACAAATGGGTCAATGAAAAGAATAATCATTCTCACATGAATTCCTATTATTAACTTCTAAAGATAAAAATGCATCTATTTTCCTATTTATTAAAACATACAGGATAAATTTCAATGTCAATTAATTATGTGATAACCTGTTCTAGGGTCCCATCTAATACTACACATATAAGGTATGGAAATTTACTTTTATATTTATATATAGTGTGATAATCCTTTTGATCTTATCTTGGACAAAAATTGTACATTGATCTGTTTGTTCAAGGTTTGTTTACTTTTGATGAAAATCCTGAAGTATGATAACGAAAAAGACTTCAAAAGTGATTAATTCAGAAAATAATAAAGACTATGTCAGAAAACATTTACTTTTATTCTGTTTTTAAAAGCCTTAGCTAAGAAAGTCTTACATCTTTCATACTAAACTTAATGAGAATTATGTGTAAAATGACTTTATTATTATCATCTAGTTAAGTAAGCAAGATATATAGTTGAACCTAAGTAGCAAAGAATACTTAATATGAATTAAGTTGATTTTGATATGAATTGAGTAGAGAAAAAATTTTAAAGAACTTAGTGATTAAAGATACTTCAGTGTTTTGTTCTTTGGAGGTTAGCTTCTTGAGATCCTTATATATTGTGAATATTAGTCCTCTATCAGAAGTGGGGATAGTGAAAACATTTTCCCAATATGTATGATGCCAATTTGTCCTATTAACTAAGTCCTTAGTCTTACAGAAGTTTTTCAGTTTCATGAGGTCCCATTTATCAATTCTTGATCTTAGAACCTAAGCAATTGTAGTTCTGTTGAGGAAATTTCTTCCTGTGCCAATGAGTTCAATGTCCTTTCCTACTTTCTCTTCTATTATTTCAGTGTATCTGGTTTTATTTTGAGGCCCTTGATCTACATGGACTTGAGCTTTCAGCATAGTTCTAAGTATGGATCTATTTTTTTAACTCTTTTTTTATTAGATATTTTCTTTATTTAGATTTCAAGTGCTATCCCAAAATTTCCCTATACCCTCCCGCAGCCCTGCTCCCCTACCCACCCACTCCCACTTCTTGGCCCTGGCATTCCCCTGTACTGGGGCATATAAAATTTACACTACCAAGGTGCCTCTCTTCCCAGTGATGGCTGACTAGGTCATCTTCTGCTACATATGCAGCTAGAGACATGAGCTCTGGAGGTTACTGGTTAGTTCATATTATTGTTCTACCTATAGGGTTGCAAACCCTTTCAGGTCCTTGGGTGCTTTCTCTAGCTTCTCCATTGTGGGCTCTGTGTTCCATCCTAAAGATGACTGTGGAAGATCCAGCAATACCTCTACTGGGCATATAGCCAGAAAATGTTCCAACTGGTAATACAAACACATGCTCCATTATGTTCATAGCAGCCTTATTTATAATAGCCAGAAGCTGGAAAGAACCCAGATGTCCCTCAACAGAGGAATGGATACAGAATTTTTTTATGTTTCTCCATACAGACTGCTGATTCAACTAGCCCTATTTATTGAAGATACTTTTATTTATCCATTGTATGTTTTTGGCTTCTTTGTTTAAGATCAAGTGTCCTTGAGTGTGTGGATTTATTTCTGTGTCCTCAATTATATTCCATTGATCATCCTGTTTGTCTGTGTATCATGTGCTTAGACACATATATTCAAAGTTACTGAAATCATTTCTATGTTCTAAATTATCTTAAAATTTAATGTATGTCCCTTTTAACATTTTTTTCTCAATTCCTGGTGAAAAATACCTCTTTCTGATACCATCAACTTGATTTAATAAAGGTACGTAAAATACTACATCATTGTACAAATATTCAATGACGTTAAATCCTCAAATACTTTCCAATACTTTTATTTTGGTGAATTCTTTATGATTTGACATCCTCTTGTTATTTTCCTTTTCTAAGACTTTTTACTCCATAGTCACACTTATTGGAATCTCCCAGGTTATTAGGTAATTATTTAGAATCTGGACTTTGCATATGTCACTATGAAAGAGCTTGTAATAAAATCAGCTGATCACCTAAGCTCTAAATGGTATGGGCGTCACAACCCTTCCATATATATCAATTATATACACACAGCCTTTTCCTTAGGTGAGTTAGTCTGCAAACCTGTAGCTTTTTATGTGGATATTCAGTGCTACCGGCTATTCAATGATTAGGCAGTCTTTATTAGGTCTCTTTTTTTTTATTAGATATTTTACGTTTCAAATGCTATCCTGAAAGTCTCCTATATACCCCCTCTGCCCTGCTCCTCAACCCATCCACTCCTGCTTCCTGGACCTGGCATTCCCCTGTACTGGGGCATATAAAATTTGCAAGACCAAGGGCCTCTCCTCCCAATGATGGCCAACTAGGCCATCTTCTGCTACATATGCAGCTAGAGACAGGAGCTCTGGGGTACTGATTAGTTTATATTTTTGTTCCTCCTATAGGGTTGCAAACCCCTTCAGCTCCTTGGGTACTTTCTCTAGCTCCTCCATTGGGTGCACTGTGTTCCATCCAATAGCTGACTGTGAGCATCCACTTCTGTATTTGCCAGGCACTGGCATAGCCTTACAAAAGACAACTATATCAGGGTCCTGTCAGCAAAATCTTGCTGGCATATGCAATAGTGTCTGGGTTTGTTGGCTGTTTATAGGATGGATGCCCAGGTGGGACAATCTCTGGATGGTCCTTCCTTTAAACATCCCCTCTTCCGGTTTAAAAGTGGCTTCTCAAGGTCTCCTGCATGACCCTATTACACATTGTTGGCCTCATTCATTCTGAGAGCAGGAAGCAACACTCCATAAACCCCTCAATCATGCATCTTCCATGCATATAAAGCTGTTTTGTATCCCAAAGATAAAACTCTTTCACCCTCCTTCCTCTAACAGATGCAAAGCCTGTGAGCCACATGTACATGGTCAGGTTAATCACAAGGACCAACTTGTTTGCCTCAGGTTTTTCCCCCCTTTCTCACTGTTGTGACAAACTCTATGCCAAAAGCAACATGAATAAAGGGATTATCGTTGCCTAGTTGGAAGTATATCAATCAAGGTAGGAACCTCATGAAAACATGGGACACGTACTTACATTGCATTGGTAGCAATCGAGGTAGGAACCTCATGAAAACATGGGACACCTACTTACATTGCATTGGTAGCAATGAAACACCTAAACATGAATGTAGGTGCTTTCTCCCATTTTTCTACAGTGATGGATCTTAGCCCATAGAATTGTCCCTTCCACATTTAAAGTGGGTGGCCCCTCCTAAAACAACTTAATCTATTCTATCCTTCAAGGACATACCCAGAAGTTTATATATGCATCCAAATAAAGACAGAAATATTACAGCAAGAGATGAGACAATCAAAATCAAACTGAATTGCATGATAAGGATTATATATAATTGACTGTTCTATACTAAATATGACACAATTTTGTCTTTCTGTTAACTGTGAATGTATGTGTGTTTATGTGTGTATACATATGCAGAGACCTACAGAAAAACATTAAGTGGAATATAGATAGATAGATAGATAGATAGATAGATAGATAGATAGATAGATATTCCATTCCATGCTTTCATACCCATATTCTTCAAATAAAAGTTACATGGACTCGCCTGTGATGTGGGTGGACATTCTATGCTCAGAATTAAACTGTTGACAGGCAAGCAACATGTTCTTTTACTCCAAAAACCTATTTTAGGTAGTCTATTCAGCATGCAATTATTATTTCTAAAGTAACTGCAAAGCATTATTGTGCTATGATTATTTGCTGTGCCTCTGAAATGTATTGAGAATTGTTAAAAGAATAAGCATGCCATAGTAGAAGTACAGGACATTAAAAAAATGTTTTTATTCTCAAAAAAAAACAAACAAAAAAAAGACAAAAACAAAAAACAAACAAACAAACAAAAAACCAACAACAACAACAACAAAAAAACCCTGGGTATATTTTTTGAACATATGAAGTTGATCCTACCAAGAGCTCCTAGTAATAAAAGATATGAAACCTGAACCATCTATTTTTTTTTTTTTTATAGCCAGGAGACTCTCAGTCGTGGAACTGGGGACACCATCACAGAAACAAAACCTATGACCTATAACCTGTCTTGCATAAATGATGTGCTAGGGCAATGGTGGTTCAGAGCTTGTGGGAGTGACCATCCAATGACTGGTCTAACTTTAAGTCCAAGCCACAGGAAGTAGGCCCTTTCAAAATTGTCTGTATGGTCAGGATCTAGAAGCTAGATGGCCCAGAATCCTATGTAGAACAAAAATATGGCTGGCAAAAAAATACTTAATGAAATAATTTCTAATAATATTCTGCTATATTCATAGATCATAAGCTTGCTCCATAGTCATCACTGAGACATCAGTCCAGCACCTGATGGGAGCAGATACATAGACCAAGAGAAAACATTAGGTGGAGTCCCAGGAGTCCTGTGGAAGAGGAGGATTGTTGGAGCCAGAAAGTAAAAATCAGCTGGAGAACATGGTCTACAGGATCAATTATGCAGAACTTGTAGGGGCTAAAAAAGACTGAAGCAGCAATCATGGAGCCTACACAGGTCTCTGCTTTGCATTATACATACCCATTGTGGTTGTTTAGTTTGTGGGTTTTGTGAGTCTCCTTGCTTTGGGTTGTATCATCGGGCCTTGATATGAGGGTTCGTACATAGTATTTGTGAATCTTGTTATGCCATGTTTGTTTGGTATCCTTAGCAGTTCTGGTTTTTGTCTTTGTTGTTGTTTGTTTGTTTGTTTGTTTGTTTGTTTTTCTAAAAGAAAAAGGAGAAGCAGTGGATCTAGACAGAAGAGACATGGAGGTGTGGAATGGGATGATGGCAGGAGCCATAGGAAGTGAGACTGCAGACAGAATGTTTAAAGAAATATATATATATATATATATATATATATATATATATATATATATATATATGTATATTTATCCAGAAGGATTACTGTATGAGAGAAGAAGAAAGAAAAAGAAATTTGAAATAAACAATATAGATGACATTAATACCAGTTACATAATTATAACAGTAATTTCCACATTATTTTCTTTTAGTTGTAGCACAATTTCCAGTAAGTATTCAACAAAGAAAATATAATCATAAGTTTGATGCAATAGATAAAGTAACTATATCACTTGGTATAACAAGTTAACACTTCATGGTTATTTTAAGAATAATAACTTAAAATTAGGTTGACCTACTTATCAACCCCTTTCTCCCTTAGATCCTCTTGAAGGATTTAAGCAGAAGAGGTAGAAAATTGAAAGAATAAGTGTGGATGGATGACACCAAGGAAACAGTATTTTCCAGAAGCAGTAGGACTGATACATGTATGCACTCACAGAGAACTCACAGAGACAATATGCCCAGGGTCTACCTATACTGGTTCCAGCCAGATGCCTACCCAGAGCTGAGATGAGGAAGTAATCATGGATTTTAATTCCTAACAGTAAAGGAGATATCCAACTGACATCTCTTAGAAAACAAAGTTCGTTTGCTCAAATGGAGTCTTATTGGGTATACTAACTGCAGTTAAGGGGGCTCATGGCAGGCATTGAATGGGCTACACAAAGTGATCTCAGTGGTATTTTGTAAAACAAAACAAAACAAAACAAAACAAAACAAAACAAACAAAACAAAACAAACAAAACAAAACCAGGAAAGAGTTGCAGTGTCTTTTTTTTTTTCACTAATTTTTATGTATGAAATTGTGTGTGTGTGTGTGTCTGTGTGTATACATAATTAATACATGTGTATATTCCTAAATAGCACATTCTAAGGCTGTTAAGAAATTATTAGTGGAAAGTTATGGTTGGGAAATAACATTTTTTTTGTAAAGACAACTGCATAAAACTTTTCCTGGATACCTAAGCCAAAGAAACAAAAAATGAGTGTTTATGTAGAGTGCCTAGGGTATACCTTACCATTTGTATGAAAATTAAACTCTCTTGTCTCACTAGATGGAGAAAAGTCACTAGCACTTAGGATGCTGACATCTCTAAAATGGAAAGGAAGGAAACAAGATCATAAGGAGCCACAATCTATGTTTCCAGCTTAATGAAGAGAAGAAAAGTATCACATGAGATTTAAGAGAAAATAGGCTGCCTTGGTACACATAATTTTTAATCAAATCCATCTTCTTCATTCAATCTGGGAACGAGGAAGAAAAAAATGCCAGGTGAAGGCTGAACTGGGAGCATGGACAGACTGGAGATGACTTTTGATGCAAGCAAAGCCTTGGTGAATTGAGGAAATGATTTAAAGCTGTGGTATTTCTCTTGGGAAATAAAGCTTTCTTTTGGAAGATGGAATAAAAAATGGTGTTGGAGAACTTAATAAAATTTCAGATGAAGGAGCTACAGGTCAAGCCCTTTTAACCAAACTGAAATGCAGTTGAGCTTACCTCCATACTGAGACTACAGAAAGGTGGGCACATATATACAACTTGAATCTTGAAGCCCTAATTTTCTCCATTTCAATGAAGCGTGGTAATACAGAGACAAATAGATCTTCATAGGCATCCTCTGAATACACATGGGAAGCCTGAAAAGCATGCCAAGTATGACATTATAGAACTGTCTTACAGGAAAAAGTCAGGGAAATAAAAGAACATGCTAATAACAGACTAATGATGTTTATAAAATATAATAAAAGGAGATAATTCTACACCAAGATGAAGTGGGAATCAGTGTTGAATAAAATACTATTTGATGAAAGAAAGAATGTTCAAGATTAGAGGAACCCAGTATATTTGTATCACTAAATCTTTTTTAAAAGAAATCAGATATATTGCTGAAAGGAGAATAGCTTGCATGGAAATAGAGTGCCAACAGTGTAACAAAGACCAAGTGAAATTCTGACATGTGTTATTATAGATTTGAAAAAAAAAGACCTTAAAAATAAACAAATAAATAAATAACCACCACCACCACCACCAACAACAACAACAACAACAACAGCAGCAACAACAAAATTGAAAATGTGCTGAATTCCAAAAGTATAGAATCTAATACTCCATAAATGTATATTATATAAAAGCAGAGTGAGGTTGTCTGTGTTAAGTTTATGCTCCTGGTACAAAGGGAACAGTCAGGAGTTAGCTTTTGTAAGCCTCATATTTCTGAAGCCAGGACCTGAAAATGTGATGAGAGATAAGCACCAATCCACAGTGATATCCAGCCCAGGAAATAAAGCTAGGGAAGACATCAAACTGCAAAAAGGAATTTGTGGGTTTTCTGGTCTAGTTGTCAGTGAGAAAACAATCCAATAAAGACTGCCCACCAAACTAAGTAAGCTTCAAACCACATGAGCACAGAAGGAACAAATAGCCAACTGATTTTTTTTTTTTATCAAAATTTTGATCTTATAAAGACAAATGTCACAAATGTTCTTTTCCTCGTGTGGATCCTTCCTTTAATTTTTTTTTTTTTTTTGGTATGCTTAAACTACAATAGCCTGGAAGCCTGGAAACTAAAACTAGGTCACTGGGAGTGAATAACTTAAGGTAGGAGAAAATAATATAAGAAAAGTAGATGTACACTTTGCATACCTCTAACCTTATATGTGCCCCTCTCTGCTTCTCTCCTGCCATGAAGTGAGCTGCTTTCCTTTATTTATGCCCTTCGGTTATATATATATATATATATATATATATATATATATATATATATATACATACATACATACATACGTGTGTGTGTGTGTGTGTGTGTATGTGTGTGTGCGTGTGTGTGTGTGTAAAATCAGGAACGAAGAGCATAAATAAATCACTCCTTTATGGAAACAAGCAAAAAGAAATTTGACAAAAGGGGAAATAGAGGGTGGAAAAGGTCATACATGGTGGGAGGTACTGAGGAAGACTTAATCAAATAAAGAGTGCACAAAAAGCTACATGGAAACCTATGGTCTTACTTTTGTCCTTTCCACTCCTCTCTGGTACTCCCCTCCTTGGCTTGCATTCACACGCATAGGAATAGGAATGCGATGTACTGAGGAAGACTTAATCAAATAAAGAGTGCACAAAAAGCTACATGGAAACCTATGGTCTTACTTTTGTCCTTTCCACTCCTCTCTGGTACTCCCCTCCTTGGCTTGCATTCACACGCATAGTCTCTTTTTCTGTACTAGTTGTTAGATATGCATACATGCATAATACATACATTCATACAATCATACATACACACAGACATGCATATACACGTACACATGTGTGCATTACTAAATATATAAGTTTAAACTCTTCTGTCTGTATGGTATTACTTGTATGTATGTATTCAGGGCTGATCATTTGATAATGGATAACCAATTGGTGTATCAAAGGAAAATTAGGATTATTTCTCCTGCTGTCATTAGTCTTCATTTGACTGTAGTTGTTTTTCTAGAGCTGAGGTCTCCTGAGATTCTCCACTTCACTGTTAGCATGGTTATAGTCATCTTGTGGAGTTCTTGTTCAGGTCATGTTTAGTCAAGTTGGTGAGATATTATGGGTGTAGCTTTAGTTACATTTTTTACTTATATTTTTAGGAGACACAATCTTCAAGAACTTTCCCCTGACTCTTGCAATCTTTCTACTGTCTCTACTTCAATAATCTCTAAGCCATGCAAATCCATTCCCCAATCAATGCCTGAAAGTTGGTTGACTGATCTTGTATAAGTCTTTTGTAGGCAGTCATACCACTGTGAGTTAATTAGCACAGTGAACCTGTCATGTATGGAAGTTGCTACATTCAGAGGTTTTACTTTCCCTGTAATTCTGACAATCTTCCTGCACTTCCTCCACAATGTTATCTAAGCCTTGAGGAAAGAGTGTGATATAGGTGAATCTTTAGGGGCTGATCACTCTGCACTCACTTGTTATCTGCACTTTAGCTAGGCTTCTGTATTGCCTAGTTTTTTGTCAACATGACACAGTTACAATTATCTCGGAAGAGGAACCTCACTTAAAAAAAATGCCACCATTAGCTTTCAACTAGAAATGCCTTGATGAATGACTGATGTGGGTTGGCTGAGCAAAATTTGAGGGGGCAGGTGCTACCTAGTGTGATCATTCATATAATAAGAAAAAAGGTAGAGAACACAAGTAAACAGCATTCCTTTATGGCTTTTTTCCCTTTAGTTCTGGTCCTGAATTCTCTCCTCAGAAGACACAATCCTGTTCTTAAAAGAACCGAAGGTTTTTATGAGCACCAATAGCTTTTCTACACATCAATAAAGTATGCGGTAAGAAAGAAAATGTCACATTTATAAAACCCTCAAAACAACCAATTAACTAACCAACAAACAAAAGTAAAAAAAAAAAAATGCTAGGGACACAGTTTAGTTACAATAGTCTTTGTCCAGAACGCACAAAGGCCTGGTGTTGATCATAGCAATATTTAAAACAAGTGTAGAAGGCAGAGGAATTACACACTTCGGACCTTCTCTACTACATATTGAGTTTTAATCAGGCCTGAGATCTATGAGACTGCCTCAAAAATAAAGTCATGCAGGAAAAAAAAGGAAAACTGGAATGGGAGAAGGAATGGACCAGTGGTCCTCAATTGCCTGAGCACTGCAACACTGTAATAAAGTTCCTCATGTTAGGCTGACCCAACCACAAAATTATTTTGTTGTTGATTCATAGCTATTATTTTATTACTATTATAATGTAAGTATCTGTGTTTATATGTTCTTAGGTAACCCCTGTGAATGTTGTGGAGCTCCAAAGAGGGGAATGACCCAGAGGGTGAGAACCTTTGAAATAGAAGGAGTAGAGTAGAAGCAGCAGGATGAGAGGAAAATAAAAAGATAACACTAGCTTAGGTATGAATATAACCAAAGAATTTAATGATTTTGTCAAAAGAAACTGAAACACTTCGATACTAGAGAAGATGCAAAGTGTTCCTTCCTGTATCCATTTGTCTAAAGAATTCACTATATTCTCACTAAAATTTCACATTCCCAATAATTATTCATCCACTCATTACAGTCCCTTTCAAATTTTCAATATTATTCCTCCAAAATACCCTCATATTGTCCCAAAAGTCTTATGAATCTATAAAAAAATAACGGTTTCTAAAGAGCATGAACACAACTGGAGGCAGTCTAGTTTCTGATCTCAAATGTCTATACCTATAGCTATATCTCTATCGTTATGTTTATCTATATATACAACAACATATTTATCATACCAACATACCAAAAAGTATGTTTTCAAAAAGGCCATTCTTGTAACAAGTGATGCTAGAAGTCTGGATGTCCACATGTAGAGTAAAGATCTTTATCTCCATCTTAGAACACTAATATCTCAAACTGGGCAACAACCTTACAGAGTTGAAACTCAAGTCATTAGAGTAAACCCCAGAGGGCTAAAGTTAAGAGCTAGGCATGAGCAATGCCATTTTCAACTGCAGTTCCAATAGCTCACTAAAACAGTAATAAACACTATAAATGGTATTCCATCAAATTAAAAGCTTCTATGCACAAAAGAAATGTAAACAAAATAAAAAGACAGCCTAGAGAACTTAAAAAAAGGGTTTTGTCAATTATTCAGTTATAACATTAAAATCTGGAATACAAAAATTTAAACCCATCCCCAGATAATTCTAGTAAATAAGTTAGCACATTAAATGAATTCTTTGACAGAGATTTACATATGTTCAAACAGTTTATGAGCAAAACATTCAAAATTTACTTATCATGTTAAAGCAATTAAAAAATTGCTTTGATGTCTCATCCTAGTCAAAATGACTATTACCAATACTGTGTACACTATTACCAATACTGTGTACACACACAAACACACACACACACACACAAAGCTATTAGTAGTGAGATACTTAGGATAGAAACTGTACATTCACATTTAAATGATTTCATATAATCTGAAAATCAAAATGTCTTCTAAAAAAAATCAAAACAAAATCAAACACATTGAAAAAAGCTGTAAAGTAAACTGAAGCAGAAAAGCATAAAATACAGTTCATCTATCAAGGAATCTACTTGTCCTTGGACTATATACATATACTTTTTATATTATGAAATTTGAATTCTGCACACACACACACACACACACACGCACACACAAACTCACCCCTCCCCTAAACACGCCTAATAACTGAGATCCTCTATCTACATCAGACTATACATATCACATAGACCTGGCTTAAACAAACAAATACATAAAGAAATTACTCCCCTTGAAAAACCTTTGAAATGTCCATTTTTACAAACATTCAGATATATCCGGGTACACAAACCAAGGGAAACAGGCCATTGCACACTAGACTGATTTGGGGCATGTAAACAATAAGAAATATACATGTATACTTACATCTGTGGACATATACATATATACATGCTAGAAATAGCTTGAGGCTGCACAGAATAATTCAAACATTTGTCACATAGCCTTTTAAGGGAAGGATATCTACCAGATTATTTCTATAACCAAGAAAAAAAAAAAAAAGGACAGAGTAAGCTCCTCCCTCCAGTGTTTGTCATTTAAGTCCCAACTGTGCTATAGCCTTTAACTGTGTAAGACAGCAAGACAGCACATTTTGTAGATTAAACCAATAAACTCGCAAACATAAAAGAAACAAATCTCATAATTGCGAATTTCAATTAAAGGAAGAGGGATCAAAGCAAACATTCTGCTTGAAATTACACAGCTGCTATCTATACAAAATGAGAAAATGTCTAGAGCCAGCCATCATTTTACAGAGAGAAGGGAAAAAATGCGGCAAAATCTGCAGCAGGAAGGATTGGCTATGCTCCTCACGTCCCAATCAGTAATACAGAAATATTGAGTAATAAATTCCCTGCCTCTCTCGATCTGAAACGCTCCCACCATCTGTAAAAGACAATTTGTAACAGCCTCAATATTAAGATTCAGTAAACAGACAATCACTCCCATTGTGCCAAGCAGTGGCTACATTTGGAGAAAAGCATAAAGCAAAACAATTAGTAACACCAAGACCCCTCCATTACAAATTATCCAGCCACCAAAACAACTAGTTTCAATTGTAGAGTTTCCCTTCTGCTGGAGAGGAGTGGGGAAGGCTTCGCACATTTGGCTACCTCCCGGGCCCATGCATAGGCTTCATCCTAATGTCTTGAATTATTATTGATGGCTTAGGCAGTTCTGCTCTGTTGGTGAACCAATAATGTCAAGGCAGTACCTGCAAGATTAATTATAGTAGAGAACAGGCTGAGGTTTCCTGGGACTGAGACATTAATATAGACTGAGCATTAGTTTCAGAGGATTCAGCAGGCAGCTGAACAAACGCCTCAAATGCTGTGATCCATACAAAATTCTGATGGCTGTGTCTTTGTGGCACTTCGACATTTAGAGCCATTTCTCTTAACTGCGAGGAAGCAAGCATTATACAGAATTTAAAAAAGAAGAAGGCTGAACACACAAAAAAGAATCAACAATACTTCCCAAGTGACAAACTGAACCTGAGCATTAAACACAGCACAGATGACAGGATTTCAGTGTGAGGAAAAGTCAGCCACTGTTTCAGTGTCTATGTCTTTGGAACGTATGAAATATATATAACTTATATAGAGTAATTTCAGATTTTCTGATGAGGGTGATGGACGACTTTTGTTTCTGTTACTAATTTTATCATTTGCATAAATATTTGTGTATGATATACTGATATGTTTAAAGATGTATTTATTTTTAATGTATGTGTATGAGTGTTTTGGCTTCATGCATAACTGGACCATGTAGGTGTCTGATGCCTGTTTAGGCCAGGAGATGGTGTCAGGTAACTTGGAATTAAAGTTATAGGTGGTTGTAAGACACCGGATGGGTGCTGGGAATCAAATCCAGATCCTTTTACAGAGTAGCCAGTGATGTTAACTAAAGAACCTTCTCCTCAGTACCTGTACTGATATTCTTATATTTTACTTATTCAATGTAAAAATCACATATAAAAGCTGAAAATAGCCAGGCATCCTGGCACGTCACTTTAATCTCAGCACTTGGGAGGCAGAGGCAGGCGGATTTCTGAGTTCGAGGCCAGACTGTTCTACAAAGTGAGTTTCAGGACAGCCAAGGGCTATACAGAGAAACCCTGTCTCGAAAAACAAAAACAAAAACAAAACAAAACAAACAAACAAACAAAAAACTGAAAATAAAGTGAAATAGACGGAAAGAAATGTAACATATTTTATCTATGAAATTCAGCCCAAGGTTTCGACATTTTCCAAATCTTAATTGAACAGTCCGTTTTTATCCTATGTGGTTTTTAATACATGTGATAAAAATATACACATTAAGTAACATGTGCTCAATTTTTACACTGGGCTGGGAACTATGAACTTAATATACATACATTAACTTAATATTATGAAGCATCTATGTACTGTCAGCATATAGTCACTCATATTTACATAGCAGACAATCTGAGGCATTTACAGATAGAGTATCATTTTTTTCCAGCCACAGAATGAGTGAGTTGCAGAGCTCTGCTTTGAGTCACATTCTAGACTTGGCACATAGTCTTTACCCAGCTAATATGATGTCCAGTGTCCATGATTCTCTATGTGTGCAGTTAATCTGTGCAGTTTAATTGCTTATATTTCATTCCTGTTTGTTTAAAGAATTCTCAGTATGCCAATGAAGCTATAGCTGTAGAAACAAAAGCATGTGATGGCCAGAAGCGTGTAACTCTGTAGCATTGAATTTGTCACTCTAAGTGGAAAGGTAATTTATATTCTAATACAGATCGTCCAAAATAATTTATTTTATCTTATGAGTTGATGGCATTTACTCCTTTCTCCCTGTTATCCCTCCAACAGCAATCATATGGGAAGTGAAAAAGTTCCTAGATTGATTCATCCATTGTCTTAAAATCTGATGACTATGAAGCTTATGAGAGAAGCAAATTACCTGGCATTTCTGCGTGTGTAAAGACAAATGGATTTTGTCAGTCCAAAATAGACAGGGAGGAATATGTGTGTGAGGTGGCATTAATTTCATGTCACTGGAACATCTGCATCCATACCTATGTTCAGACCTCATAGCTCCTAAACCAAGAGATAGGAGTTTAGCAATAGGAACTTAGAATTTAAGCAGGCTTACAGTATGAAACATGATTTAGAGACATGCAAAAAATATATACTGTCTAAGAATATATACTGTATAGAGATCTAAGAAGGAGAGGACACTTCCCTTGGTGTGACCTTATAGAAATGATAAATATTGAATATATAAAGAGATAGTTGAAACCATTGTTCTTCTTCTTTATTTGTTAATAATGACTTTAGTAATTTTCCTGACATGAATATATCCAACACCTGTGGATTTGATATACATGGTAGTTTCTTCATTATTGCTGTACCTTTTCTTTCCATATCTATGTGGGTTTTTTTTAATTCTTTGAAAAATTTGTTCAATGTGTTTTGAGAATATTCACTTTTATTAAAATGTACACTTAGATTCATTCATTTCCATACCAGCTCAACATCATGTCCTCTCTAATTTTATTATTCTCCTGAATCTAATATGTGTTGGTCACATATGCTTGAGTGTTAGATATTCACTGGAGTTTACAGTCAACTTGTCAGGGAACATTACCAAAAAACAAACAAACAAACAAACAAACAAACAAACAAACAAAAATCCTGACTCTTCTCTCTGAGGCTATCATTTGGCAATAACACCTCAGCCAGGAGTGATAGATACTTCATGTCCACCGCTCTTCTCCACGTTGAGACTATTGTCTATTTGTGTCTAGTAGAGGTGTTGTTGCCCTGTTATTAGGTTAATCAATTTTAACTTCTTTTTATATTTATATATCAGAAAGCTTATACTGCTGTAGTTTTCCATATGCCTTTTTCAAAAATGTCTTTAGTTTCACCTTGTCCTCCTCTATTCCTCCTCCCTTTCCTGGCTATCCCTTACTTCACTCAATCGTTCCTGATCCATTATTTTCTGGCTTCCCCTTTATATAAGAGTACTGTATCTTATCTCCCTTGAAATAGCCCTCTATGGACAGATACTCTTTTCTGTTTTTATGTTTCTAAATGAAAGACATCTGTCTAAAGATTTAAAACTAAAATTCACAAATTAGGAAAAAAAAAACTGTGAACATTTCTCCTTCTGGATATTGGTTATCTCACTCTGAATTAGTTTCCAGATCCATATATTTAGATATGAGCTTCATAAATATATTTTTGTTGACAGCTAAGAAATGTTCCATTGTGTATAGAACTACATTTCTACTGTTCAATCACCATTTGATGAACATGAAGGCCGTTTCTCTTTCCTGGCTATTTACTGATCAATAATGCCTCTGTAGTAGGATGTAGAGTGCTTTGGATACATACATAAAAATGGTATATCTGAATCTCGTAGGTAAATCAGTGTGTAGATTTCTGAGGAATGTTCGGACTGATTTTCATACTGGTGGTGCTAATTTGTACTCCCACCAGCAATGAGTAGGTGTTTTTCTTTTCCACATCAATATGACAATTTATCATTTGCTCTCATTATAGTCATCCTGACTCTAGTAAGATGAAATTTCCATTGGGATGAGGGACTATAATTAAGGAGAGGGAATAATACATATTAAGAAGAGAAGAAGGTATAATTACAGTAAAACTAAAATGTCATACAGAATCATGTTATTAGTTAACTACTAAAAACTGTAATACACATAAACCTGTGTATAAATATGCACATATAATTTAATTGAAAGTTTTTCATCTGGGACGACAATGCTCCCTCAAAGATCCAAAGACCATGTATCAAAAATTTCAATTCCATGCATGAGAAACCCTGTACTGAATTGAGGTTCAAGTTTGTCCAAGAAACTCCCAAAACTCTATTGCTGAAGATACTATGCATTTTAGACAGAGTCTGGAGACCCCAAACTATAATTTTAAAGCTTCTCTCCTATTAGGTTTCATGGTGAAAGAGGCATCATGCAAGCTTCCCAAGGAAGGTAGCAACCAAGAGTTCTAGTAAGTCCAGCCCTGAAAACTTACATACAAATAATATTAAACAGACAAATAATGTAGTATATATGTATTTAGAAAAATATACATGTATATTCATATTTGTTTATAATAACAAAAAGAAAGTCATGAATCTGAGAGAAGGGTCTATGGGAGGGGTTAGATTGGGAAAAGAAAGGGGGTATGCTATAATTATACTAAAATTTCAAAGCATAAAAATTAATATATCATAATGTATTTTTTTACATAATACTTTTATTGATTATTTGGAATTTAGAGTTTTACATCATGAACACCAGTTACACCTTATTTTCAGTCCTCTCATGTCTGATTCCTCACCCTTGTAAAGCCCACTCAGAAAACAAAAATGAAAACAAGAAGAAAAGAAGGGAAAGGAGGAGGAGAAAAAGGAGGAGGAGGAAGAGATGGAGAAGAAGAGGGAGAAGAAAAAGGAGAAGGAGAGGAACAGGAACAGGAGGAAGAAGAAGTAGTAAAGACACAAAACAAAAAATAAATCCAATTGGTGTTACCCATATATTCACTGGAGTATGGTCAAACTACCAGTGACAAGTTCTTTAAAAAAAATTAAGCCTGGGCTAGAGAGATGGCTCAGCTTTTAAAGGATAGCCTCACAACCAAAAATCGTAAGAAAACTGAGTGTTCCCTATCCACACCCTTGCTAGAAGTCATTAGTTATGGAGAAATACACTTCAGTATTTTCATCACAGTTTTCTCTTCCATGACTTTCTATCTAGTTTGTTACCTTTTTACTTTTGGAGAGAGGGATAGGTAGGGAGTTAAGGATTTTCAGAGAAGCCTTCTATAGCCTTGTTTCTCAACTGTGACTTGCAGTCATAAATACCATTGCAAAAGAAGGTTCCTTTTCATATACAGTCAAAAGGAGCATGAATCATGGATTTCCACATGGTTTCTGGCCACAGCATGAACCACAGAGCTCCACGTGATTTCAGGCATCAGCAAGTTCCATAGATCTCAGAGTGGTCTCTTGTGGTAGGACAGACCACAGATATCAACATGAACCTCTGCCACAGCAAGGGCTATGGACATACTTCTAGCCTTCAGTGGCAGTACTGCCCTAAAACAACAACATGTTCTCAGATGATGGCATGGGCAATCACATCAATATGGCCTCAGTAGCAGCATAGACCACAGCATGACCTTCAGTGGTAATACAAGTCACAGACATTAACACAGACTCTGCTACAGTAAGATTCCAAATGCAGACCTGGCCGTCAGAAGCAGTATGGACCACAGGAGTTAACATGGTCTTAGGTTGCAGTATAGGCCACTGCCATCAACACAGCCATGGCAGCACATAGAGAAATAGAAACATACACACTCAGGAGTAATCCTATAGAATCGTATGGAGAACGATTCCTGGAGAAAATTGATCGGCATTGTCTTTTGATGACAGAAGTTTTAAATTCTAACAAATATTCAGCTTATTTGTTTTCACGCATATAAGCTATAGCAGCATACTTAGTTAGAAATTTTCCACATGATCAAAATTAGCTGCAAGAAAGGGTTAAAAAAAGATTGACTGCTGTTCTAATGGAACTTTTATACTTACAAAAAATGACAATATGTTACTTGCTAGATCACTGAATTGGTTAGTTGCCTATTGTTATGTCAAAAACAAAACAAAACCAAACCAACCAAACAAACAAAATTCCCCACATGACCTAAGCAGCTTATAAGAGTTTACTGTGGCTGACAGTGTCAAAGAAATTGAGACAGTGACCATAGTGTCTGAGAACTTGATAGCAAACCATGTATGCCATTGTAACTATAGCTCAGAGCTTACAGCAGTATCTGACAGTTCAAAGCAGAGACAGCTAATTTGAATGGTATGGTAGTTTTAAACCTCAAACCTGACTTTAATGATATACATTTTCCCATAAAACAATGCCATGTAATATGTCCCAAACAGTTCTATAAACTGGAAATTATGTATTCAAACATACGATTCTATAGGATTACTTGTGAGACAATGGACCATGCCAGGAAACTTGGTAAAGTTGAGAGATTTCAGAGCCCCTGTCACTCAGGCATCCACCTGAGACAGTGGGTAGCTCCCTGTTCCATACCAGATTTCTAGCTTGGAACACATGAGAAACTAGAAATGCAACCTGTGGTCACATAGATCAGATTAGAGCTCTCTATGTTAATGAAGTATCTAGATGAGCCTTGAGGGTTTAGCCAATAAGAGTTCCTTCTTGGGCATTCCTTGTTGTAACAGGTATTTAATCTCTAATCAATCCTGAGGAGGTGGTATATATCCATTTTCCATGATGAACAATTAATAAACTGTTTGGAACCAAGTACTAGCTCTTTCATCAAGAGCTACCATGGCGAGCATGGAAAACGCTTTCATCTACAGAGCTGCTCCCCAAGTCTCTCATAGAAGGTCCTTCTGTGCTAAGGAACATCACTGATGAGCTAAGCTGGAGTTCTCCACACCACCCATCAACCCAGGGACTCATTATCCTCAGCCTTTCCTGCAACACAAAGGCATCTGGATATCCAGATATTTGGGACACCCTGGCCCAGGCTCTCCATTGTAGTACCATGGACCCCAGATCCTCCATTCTTGACTCCTCTGTGTGATTTCCAGCAGGTGTCAGAACCTACTGTCAGGGAACCTCATCTTCATCTTAGGACATATTTTCCCACCCCCTATGCACTTCCCTCGAGCCCACTAAATGACTGCAAGTCTAGGTTAAAGGCAGTCTAGTGTCCTGGCACAGCATCATTCCAACATACCAATGGTAGGGCATATAATCTTCACAAGACCAAGGGCCTCTCCTCCCATTGATAGGCGACTAGGCCATCTTCTGCTACATATGCAGCTAGAGACACAAACTCTGGCGGGTACTGGTTAGTTCATATTGTTGTTCCTCCTATAGGGTTGCAGACCCCTTTAGATCCTTGGGTACTTTCTCTAGCTCCTCCATTGGGGGCCCTGTGTTCCATCCTATAGATGACTGTGAGCATCCACTTATGTATTTGCCAGACACTGGCATAGCCTCACAAGAGAAAACTATATCATGATCCTGTCAGCAAAATCTTTCTGGCATATGCAACAGTGTCTGGGTTTGGTGGAAAGAACCCTGATATCCCTCAACAGAGGAATGTACAGAAAATGTGGAACTTTTACACAATGGAGTACTACTCAGCTATTAAAAAGAATGAATTCATGAAATTCCTTGGCAAATGGATGGACCTGGAGGGCATCATCCTGAGTGAGGTAACCCAATGACAAAAGAACACATATGATATGCACTCACTGATAAGTGGATATTAGCCCAGAAACTTAGAATACTCAAAATACACTTTGCAAAACACATGAAACTCAAGAAGAAGGAAGACCAAAGTGTGGATACTTTGTTCCTCATTAGAATGGGGAACAAAATACCCATGGAAAGATTTACAGAGACAAAGTTTGGAGCTGAGATGGAAGGATGGACCATGCAGAGACTGCCCTTCCTGGGGATCCATCAGATATACAACCATCAAACCTGATTTTTTTTTTATGATTGTATTAGCTACTTTTCTGTGCTATGATAAAATATCATGACCAAATATAACTGATGGAAGTTGAGTTTATTTTTGCCTGTGTCTAGAGGAAGAGTCTTTATTAGTAAGAAAGACATACCAGTAGATGAACACCAACAGGCATCTGAAGAAGAAGTTAAGAATTCACATCAAACCCATAAATACCATGCAGAGACTTAGGAAATTAGTCTGAACAGGTGAGAGGGTGCGCCAGAGAACCAGACAGCTTCTGGTACAGGCGGAAGCACAGAGCCGCTGAGGCAGCACCCTTGGCGGACCACAGACAGCCGGCCACCGTCCAGACCAGAGGACAGGTGTCCGCCTGGCTTGGGAGGCGGCCTCAGCCTCAGCAGCAGCAGTCACCATCTTGATTCCGGGACTCCCTGGAACTTAGGAATTTAATCTGCACAGGTGAGAGTCTGCACCACAGAAGCTGACAGCTTCTGGGAACTGCCAAAGCAACACAGCTTCTGAGAAAGGCCCTGTTTTGGGCCTTCTTCTTCGGCCAGGAGGAGGTCCAAAAACAAGATATCTGCGCACCTTCCCTGTAAGAGAGCTTGCCAGCAGAGAGTGCTCTGAGCACTGAAACTCAGAGGAGAGAATCTGTCTCCCAGGTCGGCTGATAGATGGTAACAGAATCACCAGAAGAACAATCTCTAAACAGAGTCAACTATAACTACTAACTCCAGAGATTACCAGATGGCGAAAGGTAAACGTAGGAATCTTACTAACAGGAACCAAGACCACTCACCATCATCAGAACCCAGGACTCCCACCTCGTCCAGTCCAGGACACCCCAACACACATGAAAACCTAGACCTAGATTTAAAAGCATATCTCATGATGATGGTAGAGGACATCAAGAAGGACTTTAATAAATCACTTAAAGAAATACAGGAGAACACTGCTAAAGAGTTACAAGTCCTTAGAGAAAAACAGGAAAACACAATCAAACAGGTAGAAGTCCTTACAGAAAAAGAGGAAAAAACATACAAACAGGTGATGGAAATGAACAAAACCATACTAGACCTAAAAAGGGAAGTAGACACAATAAAGAAAACTCAAAGTGAGGCAACACTGGAGATAGAAACCCTAGGAAAGAAATCTGGAACCATAGATTTGAGCATCAGCAACAGAATACAAGAGATGGAAGAGAGAATCTCAGGTGCAGAAGATTCCATAGAGAACATCGGCACAACAATCAAAGAAAATGGAAAATGCAAAAAGATCCTAACTCAAAATATCCAGGAAATCCAGGACCCAATGAGAAGACCAAACATACGGATAATAGGAGTGGATGAG
Source organism: Mus musculus (assembly GCF_000001635.26). NCBI lineage: Eukaryota > Metazoa > Chordata > Mammalia > Rodentia > Muridae > Mus > Mus musculus. The sequence continues at coordinate 48,053,411 of NC_000078.6, read as the reverse complement.
AATGAAGATTTTCAACTCAAAGGACCAGCAAACATCTTCAACAAAATTATTGAAGAAAACTTCCCAAATCTAAAGAAAGAGATGCCTATGAACATACAAGAAGCCTACAGAACTCCAAATAGACTGGACCAGAAAAGAAATTCCTCCCGACACATAATAATCAGAACAACAAATGCACTAAATAAAGATAGAATACTAAAAGCAGTAAGGGAAAAAGGTCAAGTAACATATAAAGGCAAGCCTATCAGAATTACACCAGATTTTTCACCAGAGACTATGAAAGCCAGAAGAGCCTGGACAGATGTTATACAGACACTAAGAGAACACAAATTCCAGCCCAGGCCACTATACCCAGCCAAACTCTCAATTACCATAGATGGAGAAACCAAAGTATTCCACGACAAAACCAAATTCACACATTATCTCTCCATGAATCCAGCCCTTCAAAGGATAATAACAGAAAAAAACCAATACAAGAACGGGAACAACGCCCTAGAAAAAACAGGAAGGTAATCCCTCAACAAACCTAAAAGAAGACAGCCACAAGAACAGAATGCCAACTTTAACAACAAAAATAACAGGAAGCAACAATTACTTTTCCTTAATATCTCTTAACATCAATGGTCTCAACTCCCCAATAAAAAGACATAGACTAACAAACTGGCTACACAAACAAGACCCAACATTTTGCTGCTTACAGGAAACACATCTCAGAGAAAAAGATAGACACTACCTCAGAATGAAAGGCTGGAAAACAATTTTCCAAGCAAATGGTATGAAGAAACAAGCTGGAGTAGCCATCCTAATATCTGATAAGATTGACTTAGAACCCAAAGTCATCAAAAAAGACAAGGAGGGGCACTTCATTCTCATCAAAGGTAAAATCCTCCAAGAGGAACTCTCAATTCTGAATATCTATGCTCCAAATACAAGGGCAGCCACATTCATTAAAGAAACTTTAGTAAAGCTCAAAGCACACATTGCACCTCACACAATAATAGTGGGAGACTTCAACACACCACTTTCAACAAAGGACAGATCATGGAAACAGAAACTAAACAGGGACACACTGAAACTAACAGAAGTGATGATTCAAATGGATCTGACAGATATCTACAGAACATTTTATCCTAAAACAAAAGGATATACCTTCTTCTCAGCACCTCATGGTACCTTCTCCAAAATTGACCACATAATAGGTCACAAAACAGGCCTCAACAGATTCAAAAATATTGAAATTGTCCCATGTATCCTATCAGATCACCATGCACTAAGGCTGATCTTCAATAACAAAAAAAAATAACAGAAAGCCAACACTCACGTGGAAACTGAACAACACTCTTCTCAATGATACCTTGGTCAAGGAAGGAATAAAGAAAGAAATTAAAGACTTTTTAGAGTTTAATGAAAATGAAGCCACAACGTACCCAAACCTTTGGGACACAATGAAAGCATTTCTAAGAGGGAAACTCACAGCTTTGAGTGCCTCCAAGAAGAAAATGGAAAGAGCACATACTAGCAGCTTGACAACACATCTAAAAGCTCTAGAAAAAAAGGAAGCAAATTCACCCAAGAGGAGTAGACAGCAGGAACTAATCAAACTCAGGGGTGAAATCAACCAAGTGGAAACAAGAAGAACTATTCAAAGAATTAACCAAACGAGGAGTTGGTTCTTTGAGAAAATCAACAAGATAGATAAACCATTAGCTAGACACACTAGAGGGTACAGGGACAAAATCCTAATTAACAAACTCAGAACTGAAAAGGGAGACATAACAACAGATCCTGAAGAAATCCAAAACACCATCAGATCCTTCTACAAAAGGCTATACTCAACAAAACTGGAAAACCTGGACGAAATGGACAAATTTCTGGATAGATACCAGGTACCAAAGTTGAATCAGGATCAAGTTGATCTTCTAAACAGTCCCATATCCCCTAAAGAAATAGAAGCAGTTATAAATAGTCTCCCAACCAAAAAAAGCCCAGGACCAGACGGGTTTAGTGCAGAGTTCTATCAGACCTTCAAAGAAGATCTAATTCCAGTTCTGCACAAACTTTTTCACAAGATAGAAGTAGAAGGTTCTCTACCCAACTCATTTTATGAAGCCACTATTACTCTGATACCTAAACCACAGAAAGATCCAACAAAGATAGAGAACTTCAGACCAATTTCTCTTATGAATATCGATGCAAAAATCCTCAATAAAATTCTCGCTAACCGAATCCAAGAACACATTAAATAAATCATCCATCCTGACCAAGTAGGTTTTATTCCAGGGATGCAGGGATGGTTTAATATACGAAAATCCATCAATGTAATCCATTATATAAACAAACTCAAAGACAAAAACCACATGATCATCTCGTTAGATGCAGAAAAAGCATTTGACAAGATCCAACACCCATTCATGATAAAAGTTCTGGAAAATCGGGAATTCAAGGCCCATACCTAAACATGATAAAAGCAATCTACAGCAAGCCAGTAGCCAACATCAAAGTAAATGGAGAGAAGCTGGAAGCAATCCCACTAAAATCAGGGACTAGACAAGGCTGCCCACTTTCTCCCTACCTTTTCAACATAGTACTTGAAGTATTAGCCAGAGCAATTCAACAACTAAAGGAGATCAAGGGGATACAAATTGGAAAGGAGGAAGTCAAAATATCACTTTTTGCAGATGATATGATAGTATATATAAGTGACCCCAAAAATTCCACCAGAGAACTCCTAAACCTGATAAACAGCTTCGGTGAAGTAGCTGGATATAAAAAAAACTCAAACAAGACAATGGCCTTTCTCTATACAAAGAATAAACAGGCTGAGAAAGAAATTAGGGAAACAACACCCTTCTCAATAGTCACAAATAATATAAAATATCTCGGCATGACTCTAACTAAGGAAGTGAAAGATCTGTATGATAAAATCTTCAAGTCTCTGAAGAAAGAAATTAAAGAAGGTCTCAGAAGATGGAAGGATCTCCCATGCTCATGGATTGGCAGGATCAACATTGTAAAAATGGCTATCTTGCCAAAAGCAATCTACAGATTCAATGCAATCCCCATCAAAATTCCAACTCAATTCTTCAACGAATTAGAAGGAGCAATTTGCAAATTCATCTGGAATAACAAAAAACCTAGGATAGCAAAAACTCTTCTCAAGGATAAAAGAACCTCTGGTGGAATCACCATGCCTGACCTAAAGCTTTAATACAGAGCAATTGTGATAAAAACTGCCTGGTACTGGTATAGAGACAGACAAGTAGACCAATGGAATAGAATTGAAGACCCAGAAATGAACCCACACACCTATGGTCACTTGATCTTCGACAAGGGAGCTAAAACCGTCCAGTGGAAGAAAGACAGCATTTTCAACAATTGGTGCTGGCACAACTGGTTGTTATCATGTAGAAGAATGCGAATTGATCCATACTTATCTCCTTGTACTAAGGTCAAATCTAAGTGGATCAAGGAACTTCACTTAAAACCAGAGACACTGAAACTAATAGAGGAGAAAGTGGGGAAAAGCCTTGAAGATATGGGCACAGGGGAAAAATTCCTGAACAGAACAGCAATGGCTTGTGCTGTAAGATCGAGAATTGACAAATGGGACCTAATGAAACTCCAAAGTTTCTGCAAGGCAAAAGACACCGTCAATAAGACAAAAAGAGCACCAACAGATTGGGAAAGGATCTTTACCTAGCCTAAATCTGATAGGGGACTAATATCCAACATATATAAAGAACTCAAGAAGGTGGACTTCAGAAAATCAAATAAACCCCTTAAAAAATGGGGCTCAGAACTGAACAAAGAATTCTCACCTGAGGAATACCGAATGGCAGAGAAGCACCTGAAAAAATGTTCAACATCCTTAATCATCAGGGAAATGCAAATCAAAACAACCCTAAGATTCCACCTCACACCAGTCAGAATGGCTAAGATCAAAAATTCAGGTGACAGCAGATGCTGGTGCGGATGTGGAGAAAAAGGAACACTCCTCCATTGTTGGTGGGATGGCAGGCTTGTACAACCACTCTGGAAATCAGTCTGGCGGTTTCTCAGAAAATTGGACATAGTACTACCGGATGATCCAGCAATACCTCTCCTGGGCATATATCCAGAAGATGCCCCAACTGGTAAGAAGGACACATGCTCCACTATGTTCATAGCAGCCTTATTTATAATAGCCAGAAGCTGGAAAGAACCCAGATGCCCCTCAAGAGAGGAATCGATACAGAAAATGTGGTACATCTACACAATGGAGTACTACTCAGCTATTAAAAAGAATGAATTTATGAAATTCCTAGCCAAATGGATGGACCTGGAGGGCATCATCCTGAGTGAGGTAACACATTCACAAAGGAACTCACACAATATGTACTCACTGATAAGTGGATATTAGCCCAAAACCTAGGACACCCAAGATATAAGATACAATTTGCTAAACACATGAAACTCAAGAAGAATGAAGACTGAAGTGTGGACACTATGCCCCTCCTTAGAAGTGGGAACAAAACACCCTTGGAAGGAGGTACAGAGACAAAGTTTGGAGCTGAGATAAAAAGGTGGACCATGTAGAGACTGCCATATCCAGGGATCCTCCCCATAATCAGCATCCAAACGCTGACACCATTGCATACACTAGCAAGATTTTATCGAAAGGACCCAGATGTAGCTGTCTCTTGTGAGACTATGCCGGGGCCTAGCAAACACAGAAGTGGATGCTCACAGTCACCTAATGGATGGATCACAGGGCTCCCAATGGAGGAGCTAGAGAAAGTACCCAAGGAGCTAAAGGGATCTGCAACCCTATAGGTGGAACAACATTTTGAACTAACCAGTACCCCGGAGCTCTTGACTCTAGCTGCATATGTATCAAAAGATGGCCTAGTTGGCCATCACTGGAAAGAGAGGCCCATTGGACACGCAAAATTTATATGCCCCAGTACAGGGGAACGCCAGGGCCAAAAAGGGGGAGTGGGTGGGTAGGGGAGAGGGGGTGGGTGGGTATGGGGGACTTTTGGTATAGCATTGGAAATGTAAATGAGCTAAATACCTAATAAAAAACAAAAAAACAAAAACAAAAACAAAAAAAAATACCATGCAGGGAGAATAAAGTGGAACTGAGGGTGAACATGTACATTTCAAAGCCTGTTCTCAATGATATACTTTCCTCCAGCAAAGTTCTATAACTGTGTTGTTGTTTTTATTTATTTTTTTATATTAGAATTACAGTACTTCTACCTTATACCCTTCCCACTCTCAAATTTGTGGCCTCTTTATTCTTAATTATTATTGCATGAATACACGTATTTGTGTGTAAATAAAGTCTTAAGTATAACTCATTGAGTCAATATACTGTTGATTGTATGTATGTTTTCAGATGTGTCTTTGAAAAGTTCATATGAATACTGCCACCAACTAGGAATAAAATGTTTAAATGTCTAAGGTCATAAAAGATATTAATCTTCCTAACTACCACATTACACTCCCTGATTCCCATAGGTTAATAGCCATAGCATCATACAAAATATAGTACAATATCTGTTGTAATTTGGTTTCAGTTGTTTGAGTTTTGTTTCAGTGACCAAAAAGAACAGAAGAAGGAAACTGTGTTTTACATATTAAACTGGTAGTACATAATCAAATTAAAGCAAAATAATTCAAACTGGATTTAAATATTTGGAGCAGTAATCATGGAAAAGTGCTGCTTACAGGCTTACTTCCTCTGGCATGCTCTAGTACATTCTTATAGAATCAATCTATGCCTATCAAAATTAAGGCACCATTCATAGTGGGCTGGGTCCTCTTACATCAATTAGCAATAAAGAATTGCTCCACCCAGTTGTTGAGTAGTGGCGAGGCCAGCACACAAAGCCATGATGGAGGCTGATGTGAATCCAAAAGCCCACGCAGATGCCCACCTCACCAAGTAGCTGCTGGACCTTGTTCAGCAGTTATGTAACTACAAACAACTTAGGAAAGGAGCCAATGAAGCCACCAAAACCCTCAACAGAGGCATCTTTGACTTCATGATGGCAACAGACTCTGAGACCTTGGAGACCATCATACACCTCTCTGCTGTGTAAAGACAAGAATATCCCCTAAGAATTCGTGTGCTCCAAGCAGGCTTTAGGACCTGTGGGGTTTCCAGGCAAGCCATAGTCTGCTCTGTTACCATCAAAAAAGGCTCTCAATAGGAGTAGAGGCCCTTGGTAATGTGAAGATCATATGCCCTAGTAACAGGGACTGCCAGGGCCAGGAAGTAGGACCAGGGTGGTTGGAAGGTATAAGGGGACTTTGGGAATAACATTTGAAATGTAAATGAAGAAAATATCTAATAATAATAAAAAAAAGGCTCTCAACTAAAGCAGCAGATCCAGTCCATTCAGCAGTCTATTGAAAGGCTCTTGGTGTAGGCTATGGCCTCTGTGGTTTCCTGTCTATTTGCACTCTGTGTATCATATTGTCTGTTAGCGTGTACCATTTTCAGGCAGTTTCTATTATACTATAGTACATCTGGGTTTTGTATTTTAATTTTTGTCCTAACAGGGTTGTTTTTCACCATCTCATCATTCTCTTCTACCATTTTGTTTTTCTTCTTTAGTCTTTAAAAAAAAAAATGAAATGAGCCGGTCAGTAGTGGCACACTCCTTTAATCCCAGCACTTGGGAGGCAGAGGCAGACGGATTTCTGAGATCGAGGTCAGCCTGATCTAAAGAGTGAGTTCCAGGACAGCCAGGGCTATACAGAGAAACCCTGTCTCAAAAAACCTAAAAGAAAGGAAATGATATCTAATACAGGTGAAAGGCAGAATGTCATCATTTAACAACAGAAAGAACCAGGAGAAAACTTAAGCCAGGGGCAGTGTAAACTTTCATCTGAAAACTTATTCCACTGGGCAGGGTAGGAAGATAGCAACACTGGTCCCTTGTGCCTTTAATATAAGATCTCCATAAATGTTACCATCACTGAGGAACTTTCTTTGGGTAGCAGTCCCTCTCACTCCTTATCATTTGACGAAATTTGATGTTAGGCCTATGTCCAGGTGCCATTTATTGCTGTCCTGTGTGTTTTTTATGTACGTAACCTGATATTCTACCCTATATGAGACAGTATCAGTTCAAAGGGATTCTGTGAAGATTGTGGCTATTTTGCTGGAACTTACAGCAGAGACAGTGCTAGCAGGAAACTTCTCCTTGGTAAAGGGGATGTCTTGTGGAGCCCTTTGATGCCCGTGTTGGGAGCCCTTTATCCTGCTCTCCCCACAGCATTGGTTCAGTGTATTCTCCCTCACATGAAGAAAGCAATAACATGTTCATTATTGAGCAAACTAATAAATATGTTCATATTTCATTTTAAAAAATAAATAAAAATCATAAAAAGAGTTACCCCACCAATATGCCCATACATCAATCGGTTCGATGCAGTTTCTTGACAGTGAGTCCATCTTCCCAGATGCATGTATGTTTGTGTCACATTTACAAAAACTAACAGAAAGAACAGTGGGATTTTTTTGTTTGTTTTTTTGTTTTGTTTTTTTTGTTTTTTGTTTTTTGTTTTTTGTTTTTTTTGGGGGGGGGTTGTTTTGTTTTTGTTTTTACCAGTGCTGTGTATCAAACTGAGGGACTTGTTCCTTCCAGGCACACAGGGGTAGTAGAGAATTAATTCCTTCATGCTGTCTTCAGACCTCCACATGTGTACTGTGATATGCATGTGTGTATGGGTGCAAGTATACTCACATGCGCACACACACATAATAGATAAATAGATAAATTGATGAATAAATAAATAAATAAATGGAATAAAAAGTGGACAGGAATAGTTCACTTTGGCTTGCACTTCTAGATGGGATATGGTTGAGAAAGCATGGCATTCAGGTACCAGAGAAATCTCATCTGCACATAGTAATCAGGAAGTGAGGAAAAGATATAAATCTTCAAAGCCCACTGTGTTAGTTAGGTTTTTTTTTTTCATCTTGCTCATATATCTTTAATTGCAAATTATAACTTTTTTAAAATTAGTTATTTTCCTCATTTACATTTCCAATGCTATCCCAAAAGTCCCCCATACCCTCTCACCCACCCACACCCACTTTTTGGCCCTGGCATTCCCCTGTACTGGGGGATATAAAGTTTGCAAGTCCGATGGGCCTCTCTTTCCTGTGATGGACGACTAGGCCATCTTTTGATACATATGCAGCTAGAGTGAAGAGCTCCTGGGTACTGTTTAGTTCATAGTGTTGTTCTACCTATAGGATTGCAGTTCCCTTTAGCTCCTTGGGTACTTTCTCTAGCTTCTCAATTGGGGGCCCTGTGATCAATCCAATAGCTGACTGTGAGCATCCACTTCTGTGTTTGCTAGACCCCAGCATAGTCTCACAAGAGACAGTTATATCTGGATCCTTTCAACAAAATCTTGCTAGTATATGCAATGGTGTTGGCATTTGGAAGCTGATTATGGGATGGATCCCTGGATATGGCAGTCTCTAGATGGTCAGTCCTTTCGGGACAGCTCCAAACTTTGTCTCTGTAACTCCTTCCATGGGTGTTTTGTTCCCAATTCTAAGAAGGAGCACAGGGTCCACACTTTGGTCTTCATTCTTCTTGAGTTTCATGTGTTTAGCAAATTGTATCTTATATCTTGGGTACCCTAAGTTTTTGGGTTAATATCCACTTATCAGTGAGTACATATTGTGTGAGTTCCTTTGTGATTGTGTTATCTCACTCAGGGTGATGCCCTCCAGATCTATCGATTTGCCTAGGAATTTCATAAATTCATTCTTTTTAATAGCTGAGCAGTACTCCATTGTGTAAATGTACCACATTTTCTGTATCCATTCCTCTGTTGAGGGGCATCTGGGTTCTTTCCAGCTTCTGGCTATTATAAATAAGGCTGCTATGAACATAGTAGAGCATGTGTCCTTCGTACCGGTTGGGACATCTTCTGGATATATGCCCAGGAGAGGTATTGCTGGATCCTCCAGTAGTACTATGTCCAGTTTTCTGAGGAACCACCAGACTGATTTCCAGAGTGGTTGTACAAGCCTGCAATCCCACCAACAATGGAGGAGTGTTCCTTTTTCTCCACATCCTCACCAGCATCTGCTGTCAACTGAATTTTTGATCTTAGCCATTCTGAATGGTGTGAGGTGGAATCTCAGGGTTGTTTTGAGTTGCATTTCCCTGATGATTAAGGATGTTGAACATTTTGTCAGGTGCTTCTATGCCATTCCATATTCCACAGGTGAGAATTCTTTGTTCAGTTCTGAGCCCCATTTTTTAATGGGGTTATTTGATTTTGTGCAGTCCACCTTCTTGAGTTCTTTATATATATTGGATATTAGTCCCCTATCTGATTTAGGGTAGGTAAAAATCCTTTCCCAATCTGTTGGTGGTCTTTTGGTCTTATTGATGGTGTCTCTTTGTTGCGCGCGCTCAACTGGCCAGGAAGAACGACGCTGCTACAGGATCCTTCTGCACACATTTATTCAGTCGTGTTTCTTCTTTCTCCATATATCTCCCTTGTTTATATCTCCCTTGTTTATATCTCCCCTGTTTATATCTCCCCTGTTTATATCTCCCTTGTTTTTATATCTCCCTTGTTTTTATATCTCCCCCACTAATAGTAATCCTCTCTCGAATAATAATCCTCCCTCTAACCCGGGCCTCTCACTCTTATATACTCTCAGTTCCCATCCACGCACAGCAGGCCACGCCACCTCACCAGGCACGCAGCTTCAGCTAATCAGGGCAGCAGGGGCATATCTCCACCAAATTGGATTCACCTGTATCCTGGTACACCTGCGCAGCACTCAAGATGTTTGTGTCTTATATGAGGAAGTCAGGTGCAAGTCATATGACTTAGCTGCAGTCTCTGGCGCCTTTAGGACTGCCGCCACACCCGCTCCCCACATCTCTTGCCTTGCAGAAGCTTTGCAACTTTATGAGGTCCCATTTGTCGATTCTTGATCTTACAGCACAAGCCATTACTGTTCTATTCAGGAATTTTTCCCCTGAACCCATATCTTCAAGGCTTTTCCATACTTTCTCCTCTATAAGTTTCAGTGTCTCTGGTTTTATGTGGAGTTCCTTAATCCACTTAGATTTGACCTCAGTACAAGTAGATAGGAATGGATCAATTTGCATTCTTCTACATGATAACCGCCAGTTGTGCCAGCACCATTTGTTGAAAATGCCATCTTTTTTCCACTGGATGGTTTTAGCTCCCTGGTCAAAGATCAAGTGACCATAGGTGTGTGTGTTCATCTCAGGGTCTTCAATTCTGTTCCATTGGTCTACTTGTCTGTTGCTATACCAGTACCATGCAGTTTTAATCACAATTGCTCTGTAGTACAGCTTTAGGTCAGGCATAATGATTCCACCAGTGGTTCTTTTATCCTTGAGAAGAGTTTTTGCTATCCTAGGTTTTTTGTTATTCCATATGAATTTGCAGATTGCCCTTTCTAATTCATTGAAGAATTGAGTTGGAATTTTGATGGGGATTGCATTGAATCTGTAGATTGCTTTTGGCAAGATAGCCATTTTTACTAAATTGATCCTGCCAATCCATGAGCATGGGAGATCTTTCCATCTTCTGAGATCTTCTTTAATTTCTTTCTTCAGAGATTTGAAATTCTTATCATACAGATTTTCATTTCCTTAGTTAGAGTCATACCAAGGTATTTTATATAATTTGTGACTATTGAGAAGGTTGTTGTTTCACTAATTTCTTTTGCAGCCTGTTTATCCTTTATTTACAGAAAGGCTATTGACTTGTTTGAGTTAAATTTATATCCAGCTAACTCACTGAAGCTGTTTATCAGGCTTAGGAGTTCTCTGGTGGAATTTTTAGAGTCATTTACATATACTATCATACCATCTGCAAAAAGTGATATTTTCACTTCTTCCTTTCCAATTTGTATTCCCCTTGATATCCTTTTGTTGTCGAATTTCTCTGGCTAGGACTTCAAGTACAATGTTGAATAGGTAGGGAGAGAGTGGACAGCCTTGCCTAGTCCCTGATTTTAGTGGCATTTCTTCCAGCTTCTCATCATTTACTTTGATGTTGGCTACTGGTTTGCTGTAGATTGGTTTTATCATGGTTAGATATGGGCCTTGAATTCCTGATCTTTCCAAGACTTTTATCATGAATGGGTGTTGGATTTTGTCAAATGCTTTTTCCTCATCTAAGATGATGATCATGTGGTTTTTGTCTTTGAGTTTGTTTATATACTGGATTTCGTTGATGGATTTTTGTATATTGAACCATCCTTGCATCTCTGGGATGAAACCTACTTGGTCAGGATGTATGATTGTTTTGATATGTTCTTGGATTCGGATAGCGAGAACTGTATTGAGAATTTTTGCATCGATATTCATAAGGGAAATTGGTCTGAAGTTCTCTATCTTTGTTGGGTTTTTTTGTGGTTTAGGTATCAGAGTAATTGAGGCTTCATAGAATGAGTTGGGTAGAGTACCTTCTGTTTCTATTTTGTGGAATAGTATGTGAAGAACCAGAATTAGATCGTCTTTGAAGGTTTGATAGAGCTCTGCAGTAAACCCATTTGTTCCTGGGCATATTTGGTTGGAAGACTATTAATGACAGCTTCAATTTCTTTAGGGGATATAGGACTGTTTATATCATTAACCTGATCTTGATTTAACTTTGGTACCTGGTTTCTGTCTAGAAACTTGTCCACCTCATCCAGGTTCTCCAGTTTGGTTGAATATAGCCTTATGTAGAAGGATTGATGGTGTTTTGATTTCTTCAGGATCTGTTGTTATATCTCCCATTTCATTTCTGATTTTGTTAATTGGGATGCTTTCCCTGTGCCTTCTAGTGAGTCTGGCTAAGGGTATATCTATCTTGTTGATCTTCTCAAAGAACCAGCTCCTCTATTGGTTAATTCTTTGAATAGTTCTTCTTGTTTCCACTTGGTTGATTTTGCACCTGAGTTTGATTATTTCCTGCAGTCTACTCCTCTTGGGTGAGTTTGCTTCCTTTTGTTCTAGAGCTTTTAGGTGTGCTGTCAAGCTGCTAATGTGTGCTCTCTCTAGTTTCTTTTTGGAGACACTCAGAGCTATGAGTTTTCCTTTTAGAAATGCTTTCATTGTGTCCCATAAGATTCGGTATGTTGTGGCTTCATTTTCATTAAACTCTAAAAAGTCTTTAATTTCTTTCTTTATTCCTTCCTTGACCAAGATATCATTGGGAAGAGTGTTGTTCAGTTTTCACGTGAAAGTTGACTTTCCATTATTTATTTTGTTATTGAAGATCAGCCTTAGTCCATGGTGATCTGATAGGATGCATGGGACTATTTCAATATTTTTGTATATGTTGAGGCTTATTTTTTGACCAATTATGTCGTCAATTTTGGAGAAGGTACCATGAGGTGCTGAGAAGAAAGTATATCCTTTTGTTTTAGGATAAAATGTTCTGTAGATATCTGTCAGATCCATTTGTTTCATAACTTCTGTTAGTTTCACTGTGTCCCTGTTTAGTTTCTGTTTCCATGATCTGTCCATTGGTGAAAGTTGTGTATTGAAGTTTCCCACTATTATTGTGTGAGGTGCAATGTGTGCTTTGAGCTTTACTAAAGTTTCTTTAACGAATGTGGATGCCCTTGTATTTGGAGCATAGATATTCAGAATTGATAGTTCCTCTTAGAGGATTTTAACTTTGATGAGTATGAAGTGCCCTTCTTTGTCTTTTTTTATGACTTTGGGTTGGAAGTCGATTTTATTAGATATTAGAATGGCTACTCCAGCTTGTTCCTTCCTACCATTTGCTTAGAAAATTGTTTTCTAGCCTTTCATTCTGAGGTAGTGTCTATCTTTTTCTCTGAGATGAGTTTCCTGTAAGCAGCAAAATGTTGGGTCTTGTTTGTGTAGCCAGTCTGTTAGTCTATGTCTTTTTATTGGTGAGTTGAGTTCATTGATATTAAGAGATATTAAGTAAAAGTAATAGTTGCTTCCTATTATTTTTGATTTAACGTTGGCATTCTATTCTTGTGGCTGTCTTATTTTAGGTTTTTTGAGGGATTACCTTCTTGCCTTTTCTAGGACGTGGTTTCTGTCCTTGTATTGGATTTTTTTTTCTTTATTATCCTTTGAAGGGCTGTATTTGTGGAAAGATAATGTGTGAATTTGCTTTTGTCTTGGAATACTTTGGTTTCTCCATCTATGGTAATTGATAATTTGGCTGGGTATACTAGCCTGGGCTGGAATTTGTGTTGTATTAGTGTATGTATAACATCTGTCCAGGCTCTTCTGGCTCTCATAATCCCTGATGAAAAATTTGGTGTAATTCTGATAGGCTTGCCTTTAGATGTTACTTGACCATTTTCCCTTACTGCTTTTGGTATTCTATCTTTATTTAGTTCAGTTGTTTTTCTGATTATTATGTGTTGGGAGGAATTTCTTTTCTGGTTCAGTCTATTTGGAATTCTGTAGGCTTCTTGTATGTTCATGGGCATCTCTTTCTTTAGGTTTGGGAAGTTCTCTTCTATAATTTTGTTGAAGATATTTGCCAGTCCTTTGAGTTGAAAATCTTCATTCTCATCTACTCCTATTATCCATAGGTTTGGTTTTCTCATTGTGTCCTGGATTTCCTGGATGTTTTGAGTTAGGATCTTTTTGCATTTTGTATTTTCTTTGATTGTTGTGCAGATGTTTTCTATGGAATCTTCTGCACCTGAGATTCTCTCTTCCATCTCTTGTATTCTGTTGCTGATGCTCACATCTATGGTTCCAGATTTCTTTCCTAGGGTTTCTATCTCCAGCGTTGCCTCACTTTGGGTTTTCTTCATTGTGTCTATTTCCCTTTTTAGGTCTTAGATGGTTTTATCCAATTCCATCACCTGTTTGGTTGTGTTTTCCTGCAATTCTTTAAGGGATTTTTGTGCTTCCTCTTTAATATCTTCTACCTGTTTATCAGTGTTCTCCTGTATTTCTTTAAGTGACTTATAAATGTCCTTCTTGATGTCCTCTACCATCATCATGAGATATGCTTTTAAATCCGGGTCTAGCTTTTCGGGTGTTTTGGGGTGCCCTGGACTGGGTGAAGTGGGAGTGTTGGATTCTGATGATGGTGAGTGGTCTTGGTTTCTGTTAGTAAGATTCTTATGTTTACCTTTTGCCATCTGGTAATCTCTGGAGTTAGTTTTTATATTTCTCTGTTTAGAGATTGTTCCTCTGGTGATTCTGTTAATGTCTATCAGCAGACCTGGGAGACAAGCTCTCTCCTCTGAGTTTCAGTGGTCAGAGCACTCTCTGCAGGCAAGCTCTCCTCTTACAGGGAAGGTGCATAGATATCTGGCATTTGGACCTCCTTCTGGTTGAAGATGAAGGCCCAAGACAGGATCTTTCCCAGAAGCTGTGTTGCTTTGTCCTGTCCCAGAAGCTGTCAGCTTCTGTGGTGCACACTCTCACTGTGCAGACTAAGTTCGGTAGAGTCCCAGAACCAAGATGGCTTCCGCAGATCCTGAGGCAAAGGGCTCCCAGGCTGGGCAGACACCTGTCTTCTGGCTGGGAAGGTGCCCGGATGTCTGTGGCCCAGAAAGGGTGCTGCCTCAGAAGCTTTGTGTCTCCTGCCTGTCCCAGAAGCTGTGAGCTTCTGTGGTGCATTCTCTTACCTGTGCACACTAAGTTTGGTGGAGTCTTGTAACCTGTTAGTTAAGGTTTTAATACTGTGAAGAGACTCAATGACCAAGGCAACTCTTATAAAGGAAAACATTTAATTAGGACTTACAGTTTCACAGGTAAACCCTTTGTAGTCCATTATACTCATGGTGGGAACCATACAAGGGACACATGGAGTTACAGAAGCAGAGGAGAGTTCTATGTCCAGATCAGCAGGGGAAAAGAAGTTAACTGAGACACACTACCTCCCACAAGGCTATGCCTTCAAAAAGTACCACTACTTATGTATCTAAGGAGGGTCATTCATTTTCTTTGAAACCACCACATTCTACTCCCTGACTCCCATAGGCTTGTAGTCATATCATAGTACAGAAATCCATTAAGAACAACTATGTTTATTATTATTTTATTTATTTACATTTCAAATGTTATCCCCGTTCCCAGTTTCCCCTCTGAAAACCTCCTATCCCCCGCCTTTCCCTGCTTCCCCCTTCCCTTATTCTGCTTTTATGAGGTAGCTCACCCACCCACCCACTCCCTCCTCACCATCCTAGCATTATCCTACATTGGTGCATCAAGTCTCCACAGAACTAAGATCCTCCCCTCCCACTGATGCCAGATATGGCCACCCTTTGCTACATAAGCAGCAAGAGTCATGGATCCCTCCATGTGTACTCTTTGGGTGGTGGTTTAGTCTCTGAAAACTCTGGGAGACCTGGTTCCTTAATAATGACCTTTTTTCTATGAGGTTGCAAAACCATTCAACTCTTTCAGTCCTTCCCCAGCTCCTCCATTGAAGTCCCCATGCTCAGTCTGATGGTTATCTGCAGTCATCCACATCTTCTTACTCTGGCTCTGGAAGAGCCTCTCAGGGGACAGCCATACCAGGCTCCTATCAACAAGCACTTCTTGGCATCAGCAAGACCAACTTTAAAAGTCCCCATAATTTATAACAATCTTAACACAGTAGAAGTCCAAAGTCTCTTTAGAGACTCATGGCTGGCTCTTAACTGTAATCTCTTCTAAAGTCAAAATGAAAAGGCAGATGAGATAGTTGTAACTTATAATATACATGATATACATTACCAATTCAAAAGTTAGGAAGTGAACATAGTAAGAAAATATTGGCCAAAGCAAGACAGGAAACTAGCTAGGAAAAAAATCTAGCTTCTGGATCTATATGCCTGATATCAACGCATTTGTCATGTCTCCAACTTCTTTCAGCTTTGTTGGCAATACACCTCCCTCAGATTGGTTCCAGGTCCTATTAGTAGCTCTCCTTGACAGATATCTCATGGCTCTGGCACCTGAACATCTTGGGGTCTTCAAGACAATTCAGGCTTCACCTTCTCAGCTTCATACAATTGCTTCTCTGAGTCTGCATGCAGGAACAGCCTAGCCACACACCTAACCTTAGCATTCTTCCTTAGTCTCAGAGGGAGATTCTTTATTTTCTTTTTTTCTTTTTTCTATCCTTTACTCTAAAACCAGAACCATGTGGCTGAAGCTGCCAATTTTTTGCTGTTTGCTGAGGCTTGACTATGAATCTCCATTCAATTGCATTTTCATCAGATATTTTTAAATGGTTTCCTTCACACTCTAAGCTTGGCTGTCCTGAAACTTGCTCTGTAGACCAGGCTGGCCTTAAACTGCTTTGTTTTCATTCCAGAGATTTGTTTGCTCCATCTCTGGAATGGTGGGGTTTTAGGCATGTACCACCAAGCCTAAACCATATCTGTTCTTTAACCCCTTTTCACTCTTGGTAAGCTTACTTGGTTGGGCTCCTGCCCTGAGGTCACCACTCTCTCTTTCTTCTGTTTTATAATCTGTTTATCTCCCTGAACACATGATTTAGCTGTAGTCTAACTCCTGGGGTCTCTTTTCTCCTCCATCTGGACATTTATTTTTATTACTTTTTCTTGCTCAGTTTGTTCTTTTTCATTATAGATCTTCATATAGGTAAGCGCTAATAACTACAATACAGAGTCAATGCTGGCTTGTTTTGTGATTTCCTCTACCAACAGAATTAATCCAAACTTTTCCACTTTAGCTTCAGGGTGACTCTTACAACAAAGGCAAAAAGCAGCTACACTTTTTTTTTTTAATCAAAATATTACAAGAACAATCTCTAGGCAATGTACTAAGATTCTCGTCCTTGTGAACCTCTTAAGAAGATCACCACAGTTCGAATCACTTGCAGCATCACTACCTTCCACACTCCTACTAGTATGGCCCATTAAGCATGGCTTAAAGCATTTTCTTGCTTTTTAAATCTAAAGTCAAAATCCACCAAACAAAACCAGGGTCTGGCCTATAATAATACATCAGGATCAGCAAGCAGAAGGAAATGAACTGAGAAATACCCTCCAACAAGGCCATACCTCCTAATAGTGCCAATCCCTATGAGCCTACTGGGGACACGGGAAGAAGGCCATTTTCTTTATTTTTTTAATTGGATATTTTATTTATTTATATTTCAAATATTATTCCTTTTCCCAATTTCCACCCCCGAAGAAATCCAATATTCCCTTCCCTTCCCCCTGCTTCTATGAGGGTGTGCACCCACCCATCTATCCACTCCCACATCCCTGCCCTCTCATTCCCCTATACTGTGGCATCCAGCCTTCACAGGAGCAAAGGCCTCTTCTCCCACTGATGCCCTACAAGGCCATCCTCTGTTACATAGACAGCTGGAGCCATGGGTCCCTCCATGTGTATGCTTTGGTTGGTGGTTTCATCCCTGAGAGTTCTGGTTGGTTGATACTGTTTTTCTTCCTATGGGGTTGCAACCCCATTCAGCTCCTCCAGTCCTTTCTCTAACACTTCTATCATGGACCCTGTGATCAGTTCAATGGTTGGCTATGAGCTTCCACCTCTTTGTATGTCAGGCTGTGGCAGAGTCTCTCAGGAGACAGTTATATCAGGCTCCTGTCATCATGCACTTCTGGCATCCACAATAGTGTCTGTGTTTGGTGTCTCTATATGGGATGGGTCCCCAGGTGGGGCAGTCTCCGGATGGCCTTTCCTTCAGTCTCTGATCCACACTTTATCTCCATATTTCTGCCCGTGAGTATTTTGTTATTGTTTCTAAGAAGGACTGAAGGACCCACACTTTGGTCTTCCTTCTTCTTGAACTTCATGTGGTCTGTGAATTGTGTCTTGTGTACTCAGAGCTTTTGGGCTAATATCCACATATCAGTTAGTGTATATCATATGTGTACTTTTGTGATTGGGTTACCTAAATCAGGATGATATTTTCTAGTTCCATTCATTTCCCTAAGAATTTCATGCATTCATTGTTTTAATAGATGCTTAGTACTCCATTGTGAGTACTCCACATTTTCTGTATTCATTCCTCTGTTGGAGGACAAGTGGGTTCTTTCCAGCTTTTAGATATGATAAATAAGGCTGCTATAAACAAACACACAAAAGAACCACAGGATGGTGAGAACTATTCTCAATAATAAAAGAACTTCTAGGGGAATCACCATCCCTGACCTCAAGCTGTATTACAGAGCAATAGTGATAAAAACTTCATGTTACTGGTAAAGCGACAGACAGGTAGATCAATGGAACAGAATTGAAGACCCAGAAATGAACCCACACACCTGTGGTCACTTGATCTTTGACAAAGGAGCTAAAACCATCCAGTGGAAAAAAGGCAATTTTCTTTCAAACTGACATACCCACCTCTAGTGATGCCCTTTCTTTTACCTGACTTCACCTATTAAAGAATCTTCAATTTTCCCCAAAAACTACCACCTTGCATTTACAGTCTTTTCTTTTGCTTCTTTTAGACTTTTACTGCCTTTTCAAAGATTAGATCATTAAATATGGTTCATTTTCTATATAACTTCTATGATACTCCCATTGGGTTTTATTTTTTTATTAGATATTTTCTTTATTTACATTTCAAATGCTATCCCAAAAGTTCCCTATACCCTACCCCCACCCTGCTCCCCTACCCACCCACTCCCACTTCTTGGCCCTGGCTTTCCCCTGTACTGGGGTATATAAAGTTTGCTAGACCAATGGTCCTCTCTTCCCAATGATGGCCGACTAGGCCAGGCACTGGCATAGCTTCACATAAGACAGCTATATCAGGGTCTTTTCAGCAAAATCTTGCTGGCATATGCAATAGTGTCTGGGTTTGGTGGCTGATTATGGGATGGATCCTTGGAAGGGGGAGTCTATGGATGGTCCATCCTTTCATCTTAGATTCAAACTTTGTCTTTGTACCCAGAAGATGTTCCAACCGGTAAGATGGACACATGCTCCACTATGTTCATAGCAGCCTTATTTATAATAGCCAGAAGCTGGAAAGAACCCAGATGTCCCTCAACAGAGGAATGGATACAGAAAATGTGGTACATTTACACAATGGAGTACTACTCAGCTATTAAAAACAATGAATTTATGAATTTCTTGGGCAAATGGATGTATCTGGAGGGTATCATCCTTAGTGAAGTAACCCAATCACAAAAGAAATCACTAGATATGCACTCACTGATAAGTAGATATGAGCCCAGAAACAGAATACCCAATATACAATTTGCAAAATCCAAGAAAAACAAGAAGGAAGGCAAACGTGTGGATACGTCATTCCTTCTTAGAATAGGGAACAAAATACCCATGAAAGGAGTTACAGAGACAAAGTTTGGACCGATTGGTTTTATGAAGGAAGAAAATTAACTACTCTACAATAGATTAACCCAATTATGCTGTTTTTTGCCATTAAATTATGTCTAATTAAGTGATCAATTTTATCTACTTATACAATTGCAAGTTTTTCAATTTTCAACTTTCATCATTGCTTGCACTGTATATGCAAAACATTATAGTGCTTTTAAACAAGATAATTTTAAAGTCTCCAAATATTACCAGAATGATTAGTCAGTTCTTATCAAGTCATATAAAATTAAATATAGTTGAGTCATTGGTCACTACTATCTGTTTCCAAAAACATTAAAATGTATGCATACAAGTAGGATGGGGACATTTTACATTTTAAACTATTTAATGCCAGTAAAATTCATTTCATTTAGTGTTAAAAGCAACACAACATTGTATTTTACTGTTCTATTAATTTTAACCAGTAATACTAATGATTATAAATTAATTTTGAATATGGATTATTCATGAAATAAATTTTGTACTTCCCTTCATGTTGAGCTAAGGAAACAAAACTTTAAATTAAACACTTAAATTACCAAAAGAAATGACAAATAATTAAATCATTCCATCATCTAAATGAGTATTTAAATTTAGTTGGAAAGAACCTCAAATGCACTTATTGTCTGTCTATAGTAGAAGTTTGTCAGCAAGAGTGTAATAGGAACTTTTGTTGCAGCTGAATAATTTGGGGAAAAATCAACAAAACAAAATAAAACAATAGAAACAACAAGAAAAATAGCCTTAAGTATACACTGCTTAAAAATTTTCACACTTCATTATTTTTCAAAGCCAAGCTTAAAATCTATTATATATATATATATATATATAATTATACTAGTCTATAGCATTACAAAAAGGACTCTACAGAATCCTATTATTTGTTCCTGTTTGCAGGAGAAGAAATTGCATTATTCCTCATTATCCAGAATTACTCACTTCTACAATAAACACAAGTTTTCTGTTTTATGGCATCAGCACAAGGTTTTGGTTTTTTTTAAGATCTTTTAGAAATATTTTACATTACCCCTTTAAAATTTAACTTTCCCTTGCACAATTATTTAGAGTTCAAAAACAGTACTGTTTAGTTTAGATGTGTTTCATATTATCTCAAAATGGCAATGTAGTTTGAACATCCATGATGTGTTTAGAATATGCCTTCAATGACTGTATTGGCCTAATTTGTGAAATAATGAATCACAATATATTATGAATAGAAACGGAATATAAAGTATTGCTTACTCTAATAGACATAGATTAATGAAAGGTAGCTTAAAATATCTAATTATAAATAACACAAATACATTGGTTACATGGGATAGTGGATAAAGCATTTAAACAAAAATAACCTAGGAAACAGAGCCTGGCCTTCTTCCCTCCTCACAATTCAAATATCATTCAGATGTAATTTTGTTTTTGCATAGTTTAGTATATCTACTATTAACAAAAATAAGATAGTTGCAAGCCACCTGATGTGAGTACCTAAAACAAATCTGTCCATCTTTATTGACATTCTCATTCCTACATAGTACAGGTTAGTGTGATCAAATGAAACTAATATCCAGTATAATATGCATTAGACATAGTAAATGTATTTGATGCACATAAAATGTAGATAAATGATAAAAGTATCTGTATATTTATCTTGGAGAATATTGTTTCATCTGGGTACTGGAGTCTGTATGAAAATTGTGGTAAAGAGGAAAGCTAATTCTATATTTTAGTTTAAGTTATAAAGAAATTCCCTGAGTTTCTTTAGAATTGTAATAACTGTTGGTGTAAGTCAGTTTTTAGAAATCCTTCATATGATGCCCTCGGCTAGAAAGCTAGTGGTATTTTCCTAAGCTTAATTCAATATATCTTTGAATATGCTTGTTGGCCCTCAATTAATTATAGAAATGATTCTTATTCATAAGAAATAAACTGATTCCTTGAAGAAATTCTAGTAGACAACAGAGCCCAAACCATTTAAGTTCCAGTTGGAACTTAATGTGCTTTAAGTCTATTATCCAAATAATCATAAGCAACTTCCCTTTGCATACAGGGTTTTGAAAGTAAAAAGGTTATGTATTGATATCAAGTCTCATAGCATATATTTAGCAAATATTTCTGATCTGTAATGTGTAACTCTATGAGATTTGTTAACAGACTAAGTTCATGCTACCTTAGCAATCAGTAACTAGAAGATTTTAGTTTGTCATTTATCCTGCATAGTATCAACCTTCCTAGATCATGTAAATATAATATTTTAGTTCTGTTTTTATGTATTTACTAGCATACTTATCTTGAGATTCACCTATAGTATACCTTGCATATGTATATATATATGTATATGTATATGTATATGTATATGCATATGCATATGCATATGCATATGCATATGCATATGTTCATGTATGTATGCATGTATTTGTGATGTGTATATATGTGTATATATTTATGTGTTTATCTCTGTGTATTTGTGGTGTTTCTCTGTGTGTGTGAGAGAGAGAGAGAAAGAGAGAGAGAGAGAGTGAGAGAGAGAGAGAGAGAGAGAGAGAGAGAAATTCATGTTAGAATTGGTGCTGATGCCCTTGTATACACATGAATATGATGGCCAGAAGTCTGCCTTGGGTATTGTCTTTCTTTGGTTCCATCTATTTTAGTTTTTGAGACACATTCTAATAGAAATCTTGGTATTGCAATTATGCTTGGCTCATGGCCAGCAATCCTCAATCATTTTTCTATTTCTTCCCATCTACCACAGACATTACAAATGCATTCTACCACTCTGGCCTTTTAAGTGGGTGCTGGTAGTAAATCTCAGGTCCTCATGCTTGTAGGGCAAAGGCATTATATACTATGTTATTTTCCAGCCACTATAGTGTTATTTTTATCAATACTTAATTCCTTACTGATTAAATTAATGTTCATATATAAAATAGCATTGTATTATATGGGCATAGTATAATTTTGTATATTTATATGTTTATGAAGATTTTTGTTGTTTCTAGTGTTCAATATAAATTGGTAAATTACATTTTAAACAAACATGCATTTGCCATTATTTTCAAGGAATCCCCAGGAACTGCTACATGTTTAACTTGATATGATGCTGTGACTCTATTTTATTGCAATATTACTCCCTGCACCCTAGTGCATTTATATTTTTAATAATTCATTTTTAATTAAATAAATAAACAAAATGAGAGATACTAAGATAAGACAAAATCTATCACATCAAATTTTGAAGAGACAAACCAACAGAAAAATAAGAGGCCAAGAAAAGGCACAAGAACCAGAAACCCATTTGCTCCTACACTCAGGAATCCGAAAGTAAGAAATCAAGTGAGGGACGGTGTTTCCATCCCACAGTCAAAACCCTGACCCATAATTGTTCCTTTCTGAAAGAACTGCAGGGATGGAAATGGAGAGGATCCTGGGGAAAATGAAGGTCCAGTGATAGCCCCAAAGTAGGATCCGGCTCAAGGGGAGGTCCCAAGGCCTGACACTATTACTGAGGCTATGGAGCATTCATAAAAAGGGACCTAGCACGACTGCCCTCTTAAAGACCCAACAAGCAGCTGAAAGTGTCAGATGCAGATATTTGCACCCAACGAATAGACAGAAGCTGCTGACCCCTGTGGTAGAATTAGGGAAATGCTGGAAGAAAATCTAGAGGAGGGCGATTCTGTAGGAGGACCTGCTGTCTCAGTTAACTTGGACCCCCGATAGTTCTCAACCACTGGAGCACCAACCAGGCTGCATATATCAGCTGATATGAGTCTCTCAACACATATACAATGGAGGACTGCAGGGTCTGGGTTCAGTCAGAGAAGATGCACCTAACCCTCAAGAGATGGGAAGCCCCAGGGAGTTTAGAGATCTGCTGGGGTAAAGTGGATGGGCATCCTTGTGCAGACAGAGAGGTGGGGAGGAGGTATGGGATGTGAAACAGTCAGTCGGTGGACTGGGACCGGTGGAGATAAAATCTGGGTTGTAAATAAATAAATAAATAAATAAATAAATAAAACAAAGCAAATAATAATAATAATAAAAACACACACTTCCAGCTTTCTAGTTCATGTGTGTCTCTCTACTGTACTTCTGATTTCTAATCACTCTTTGTGGTTTCTTTTCTTTGTTCCCTCCCTGTCAACAGGTTACATGCTTGACCTATGGTTGTCTTTATTTAATCTTGTTTACAATAAACAGAAAGCTCTTTGATTAAAGGTGTGTGTTAGGGCTGAGCCACACCTGAACTAGAAAGACATTTTTTTTTCCCCAGAGTTCCTAGGGTTCCCAGATTAATCAAATGCCCTGCATCAGTTAATGATGTTTTTTTTTTTTTAATGGCTGAGTAATACTCCATTGTGTCAATGTACCATATTTCCTTTATTCATTCATCTGTGGAGAGACAAACAAAGAAACAATGAACATGGCAGATTAAGTGTCTATGTGGTGGGATGGAACATCCTGTGGGCATATATGCCCAGGAGTGGTATACCTGGACCTTGAAGTAACTTGATTACCATCTTTCTGAGGAACCACCACATTGATTT
Source organism: Mus musculus (assembly GCF_000001635.26). NCBI lineage: Eukaryota > Metazoa > Chordata > Mammalia > Rodentia > Muridae > Mus > Mus musculus. The sequence goes on along the minus strand of NC_000078.6, from coordinate 48,029,560 downwards.
CCATAGTAGCTGTATGAGTTTGCACTTCCAACAACAATGAAGGACTGTTCTTTTTATCCCAGATACTTACCAGGAGGTCCGGACCGTCACTTGTTTTGTTAACTTAGTCATTCTGACAGGTATAAGGTGAAATCTTAAAGTAACATTGATTGGAGTTCCCCTGATGGCTAAGGATGAGTGTTTCACTGTTTCTCAGCCATTTGAGTTTCCTTAAATGAGAATTTACTCCAAGTGTCTCTACTCCATGCTCTTGCTTATTTCACTTGTTTTTGTGATATCCATATTCTTGAGCTCTTTAGATATTTTGGATATTAGCCCTATGTCAGATGTGTTATTAGTGAAAATATTTTCTAATTCTGTAGGCTGCCACTTTGTTCAAATGACAGTGCCTTTTGCTATGCTTCAGTTTTGCAGTTTCATAACAATATAACAGCTCATCTCAACTTGTATATTGTTCAATGAATGTCCTTTGAATTCTGGAAATTCAGTTTTATTCCTTTTCTTTTTGTGAAGTTATTATTTGGTAATCTATTTTACATAAAAAGTATTATATATCACTTATTGTATATTAATTACATTGCTTTATAATTATTGTATATATGCATAAATGTGCATATCTATATAGATTTATATATAAATGAATAGATATATGTAATTATCTCAGTTATTTTTGTATATTATAAATATTAGATATTCCATAAAGCTATTTGAATTGAATTTTATAGTAAAAAAAATGTTGTTTTCTCTTTAGGAGTAGACAAGTAAGATTACTGAGTTATGTTTTGAAATATAAATCATATTAAACTTAATCATTTCCTTGAAAAAACATGAAAATATCTGAAAAATACAAAAAAAATGACTAAGAGAGAGAAAGAAAATTATGACATTCAGGTCTGAGTGTACTTACATCGAAATCTATCTATCTATCTATCTATCTATCTATCTATCTATCTATCTATCTATTATCCCTGTCTATACAATTGCAAATAACAACATGCTTATTTTATTTTGCTTTACTGGCTTTTCCAGGTTCTAATTGTTATTCCATAATAGCTTTAGCCTTTTTGATGTTTTTCTAAAGTCATTTGCTTAAAATGTGAATAAAATGGCTATGCTTCACTTCTTCACAATGAATAAAAAACTTCACAGCAAAACCATTTTAAAGAAAAATATATCAAACTTCAAAAACAATTAAATAGATTAAAGCATATTCTTAAGAGATGTGTTTATTGAGAGCTTAGGGAGTTAAAGACAGAATTTCCATTAAAATAACTGAGAAATTGTGCATGAAATTTCCTGCGTGCTTTGATGAACATTCTGTTCTTTCCATTGAATTTGAAGAAAGGGAGTAATTCCATAGTTTAAAGAGTACTGCAATCTTGTCAACACAGACAGTCTCTAATTCTAAGTGTAAAATGTTTATGAGCATTCTGGAAGCTAAGTCTGGGTAACAGGTGTGCCTGCTTCGCATCCCCTCCTACATATTCCCTTGCTCTGATGCAAATGTCACTTCCACTTCTATTAAATCCAATTCTAAATGATATTTTATGGTTAAACTTAATGCTAAGATTTCTTTTTTGAGGTGATTCTGTATTTTGAGCTATTTAATTTCCTTGATGAAAAGAGTCTGAGGTTCCAGAATGAAGTTGAATCCTGACAGTGAGACATTTATGACAGAAAAATCATTGATGAACAAAATTGCTTAAATTTTTTCTCACCTACAGTGGGAGATATTAATAGTTCATGAAACTCTTTTCTTGCTTGGCAACATTTCCTAGTAAGCAGATTCCCTTTAACATTTGTCCAAATCTCTGTAAAGTTAAGAAATTCATCAATATATCTCAGCCCTTGACAACAACATAATCAAATAATAAGTTCACATAGAGAAGAAAGATGCCGTTATTTCAATGCTTAGTAACCCTCTACTATAGTTTACCCCCAGAGTTCCTGTCTCTAGCTGCATATGTATCAGAAGATGGCCTAGTCGGCCATCATTGAGAAGAGAGGCCCCTTGGTCTTGCAAACTTTATATGCCTCAGTACAGGGGAACTTCAGGGCCAAGAAGTGGGAGTGGGTGGGTAGGGGAGCAGGGCAGAGGGAGGGTATAGGGGACTTTTGGGATAGCATTTGAAATGTAAATGAAAAAATGTCTAATAAATGAAAGAAAAACGATAAATAATAACACAAAAATGACCAAGGATGAAGAATGTGAGTTGAGATCTCAAAAATAGTGCTCTGCCCCCCCCAACACACACACACTTTTAACTTTCTAACATAACAAAATAGAAAACACAAACTAGGCAGTGCCTGAATACATTAACAGGTCAAGATAGATCACATTTTAAAACGTTATGTTTTGAAAGTTCTCTCTGTCTTACCTTTTATTTGTGTGCATGTGTTTATGTTGTTTGCAGGGGTATACAGTATGTGGCAGGGGTATATACAGGGGTAGTATACACACCCACATGTATGAGATTCTCCTCTGGCATCTTCTTCTATTTCTATTCATCTTGTTGCTTGATAAAGTTCCTCAGTGAATCTGTAGCTTGCTTGCCATTTTAGTTAGACTGGCTAGCCAATGAACGGAAGGATGCGCCTACCTTGGCACCTGCTGCAGCTGGAATTTCAGAGGACTGCCTTCACACCTGACTTTTACACAGGCGATGGGGACTCGAACTCCTGTTCTCACACTTGCGCAGCAGGAACTTACTCCTCCATTCTCCTGGGATGCTAAGTGACTTTGAAGAACTTATTTGAAATCAATGCTTTGCACTTCTGTTTACCTTTCTCTGGCAGAGGTTTAAAACCACACTAAAAGGAAACAGAAAAAGAAATGTTGGAATAGGGAGATACTAGCCAAGTACATAAAGAATAAAGTGTAGAAACAGCAAATATGGACAAGACCATCTTTGTAGTATAATTCTTTTCTTCCTCCAAAAAAACCTTTTATCATCTCAAACGTGTGACTATGTCAATGTACTCATTTTTCTCTGTTATTTAATCTGCACAGTGATCACTAGTCTGTCTTTCCTTTTAATATTTTACACTTGGCCTCAGATAGGGAAGAGTCACTGGAACAAAACATGTTAATTCATAGCTATTTGTGCTCCATTTTTGTAGGTTTTAAAAACTCTAAGACACAGAATAAATAACTTTTTAAAACAAAACAAAACAAAAAGGAAGTGCAGTCAATTGTTGCTGTTGTTACTTGAGCCCTAAATTATGTCTCCTTAAATTATGTGTATGTATTTCCTGAGGTTCTAGGGGTCATTTGTGTAGATTTCTATTCAGATGTCAGATTTGCTTAGCCTTTTTTGCTAGAAATAGGGATAAGGCTGTGTCAGGTATTCTGAAGATGGCTAGAACCTAAAAAGGGTAAGGAAGGCATTCTCTAAGATATCATTAACATACTCATGATTATTACTATTTTTGGACAATGCAGAGCTACATTTTACATTTACTGAGAATGCCTTTTAGATGTCAGGCTCATTCATTAATGTATGTACTTACTTTGTCTCCAAGCCTTGCCTCACTTTCACTATTCCTTCACCTGTATATTCTTGGATGACAGATAAGTTGGCTTGTATTCAACCATAGTCTCAATATTTGCCTTATAGGACATTTAGACTTTTAAACATCAAAAATTACTTCAAAATATTTTCTCCAAATTGTTAAATATGTAAAGGTAATTTTACCTAATGAAAAAATTTAATTATCCCTTCACCCATTTAAATCTTTTTTGTTTTTGCATGAATTTATTAGAGATTTTATTCATAACTAAATTACATGTAAATTTTATATTTTGTAAAAAATAATCCTGGAGCAAATAAGTGTAGAAATATATTTCATTTTCCTAATTGTTCTAGTCAATGTCATGTATATAACAGTTTTTAGATTAACTTTTGATCCTTATTCTATTTAGCTTGCATTTATATATCTATTTTATGTATTTGCTCATCTATTATGAGCACTGAATCTATACTGAAAAAATGTTCTCATCTGCTTTGTATTTCACTCTACTACCAAAACTTAGGTTGCTATAAATAGAACTTCTTAAGCATGAATAACTTTTCAGATTTAAGCGTGCAACTGAAATATATCCATTTTGAATTAACAGAAATTCCTTGGCATATATTCACACATACTCATTAAAAACAGAATTCTCAAAAGTATGTTGTTAAGTTAATATGAATAAAGGATTTGGGTGCATCTCTCTGTGTACAATTCAGGTATTTTTGCTGCTGTAATCATACATGCATGCGTACATACATACATTCATATGTATGTGTATGTGTGTGTGTGTGAGAGAGAGAGAGAGAAACAGAGAGAGACAGAGACAGAGAGACAGAGTTCTTATAACAGATTATTCAGGACCTGTGAATTGACACCACTTATCTACAATCCTTTCATTATAGCAGAGCCCTAATGGTCTAATTATTCTCTATTTTACTTCTCAATAATGTTGTATTGATATTATGTTACAACAGGAATGTTGATGCTACAGAAATATTCCATCTAGAGCATGAAATAACCTGAAACAGAGAAGGTTGCATACCTTCACCAATTAATAAAAACCTTAAGAGGTTTGTTGCATTGGAGGGGTGAGGTGGTGGGGACATCCTCCTGGAATCAGATGGGTAGGAAGGAGGTATGGGATGTGGAACAGTCAGAAGATGGACCTGGAGGGGAATAAAATCTGGAGTTTAAAATAAATGAATAAAAGTTAAAAAAGTAAAAACCAAAAAAATACTGTTTAAAACTATACTACATATATATGTATATGTGTGTGTGTGTTCCAATCTTCATTAATTTATACAGTTTTCAGTATCAAAACCATGATGATTGTCCTCATTGTTTCATAAAGTGGCAGAGGACATTGCCAACATAATGATTGAAGAAATGCAGAAAGAACCAAACACAGACAAAGAAATGCCATTTTTTCTTGAAATGTTATTACCTTATTGCTGCACTAGCACAGTCATCGTACCAATACAAGCTGTGACCAAGATTTCAGCTAAATGCAAATGAATCAGAAACTGAAAACATTGCTTTTCTAAATTATTATCACTATGAAAAAAAAGAATGAAAAAGACAAAAGAATTTTCTATGTTCAGTCTAAAATCTATTTTCTTCTTTTTAATTCTTGAATATTCTTCTAGATGAGTAATATACACACATTTAGATTTGAACAAAATTTTGTGGATGTATACACACACACATACACACACAAACACACACACATATGTATACATATATAAGAAATGCCAACATTTATGGCTCTATAATTATGAAAAATGTCTAAATCACAACAAAAAATCTATGCTGTCCTTTACCACTATAATAAAAATTATTTTTGTGAAAACAATAGTATTTTGTTCTTCCACAAAGAAAACCAAAATCATTATATTTGTGAGAAAATTGATGGAACTGCTAACTATATGTATTATAATAACTGAACTATAATTGTCTGAAAGTCAAATACTTTGTCTTTTCACTTATACATTAGACCTCTCTGTTTCTGTCTCTCTCCCTCTCTCCCTCCCCCCCCCTCTCTCTCTCTCTCTCTGTGTGTGTGTGTGTGTGTGTGTGTGTGTGTGTGTGTGTGTGTGTGTGATACTGATACTTCTGAGTGGACTTCATGGAATTACAAGAGATGTATGGGATGTGGTAAAATATGGGAATTGGTAAAATCTATGTGTGACAGTGGAATCTCTGCAGAGGGAGAGAACAAAGTTCAGTGGGGTGTTATTAGGAGGGAGCAGAAATATTATGAATAAAGTATGCATGGAAATGCCCAGTGTAATGCTTTATTGTGCATATTTCCTTAAAATGCTAATTAAAAAGAAGATTAAAAACATACCTGAAAAATATATGATTATATTAATGTTCACTAGTATGCAGTTTTTATATATTTTATATTAGTATAAAATACCAAAGTGAGATAATGGAGATTGCTCAGAAACTTTTAGATTTCTTCTCCACTGTTTCATTCACTGCTTTATAAGTTGTATCAAATGTCTAATGCTGACACAGAGGAATGGTTCAGAGAAAATATGATGAATACATGCAAAAAAATCTAGTCTACAGCATAGAATGTTTTTCTATTGAAAAGCTCATCAAATGTGTACTTCACTGATTTCTTCTGATCTGAACTAGATCTTATATTAATTACTGCTAGCTATATTGACATTTAAGAGGGTAGAGTGTATTGATATATATTGAGAGATAAATGCATTGTGTCTTAAATTTAACTAGTAAGAATGAGAGTTTTACTTGTAAAACAATATTTTTTCAATCAGTAATGTCTTCAGTCATATGCTAAACATTTTAAAAACATTTTTCATACTTTTAAGTGAACTAAATTCAGATGACCAGTAATTTACTTTGATAGGGTTGAAAGAGAAAAAAATAAAATGTTTTTATACATAGATTACATTTTTAGGGAGCTTTAAAATCCACATAAGGTTTGTAACATATATATAATTAAGAATTAATAAAAATGTTTACATAATTGAGGTTAAAGTCTAATATTCTTGTACAAATTTATAGTTGACATTTCAAGACATTGTCCCTCAAATTGCTCTCATTATTAATGACCACTGGTATTTAATAGAAGCAGATATTTATCTTTATTTTCTTTGTCACTGATGGATCTAAGGGCCCTATGCACTCTAGACCAATATTCCTCCACTGAGTACCTCCCACAGTACAGTTTGTCTTTTCAGTGTCAGTAAATACCTGTAGGCCAGCTTTCTTCCATCTTGCCTCTTCTCTTCTATTCCTGGACATTGGGACCATTCTCTATCTATTTTCTCTGTTAATTTTCTATTTTAGATGTTACACGTGAACGAGATCATGGAGGAATTAACTTTCCTGTATCTAATTTCTCTTACCATTATGATGCTCTTTCTTCATCAATACTGTTCTAATTGAGAGAATTTAATTATACTTATGGCTGAGTAGTACTTGTTTGTTTGTTTGTTTTTCAAGACAGGGTTTCTCTGTGTAGTCCTGGATGTCCTAGAAGTCAATCTGCAGACCAGGCTGCCCTCGAACTCAGAAATCCTCCTGCCTCTGCTTCCTAAGTGGTGGAATAAAGGCATGTGCCACCACTGCCTGGCTGGTTAGTACAATTAAGTGTATGCAGAGAATATTTTCTTTATGATGAATGCATCAGTGTGCACTTAATTTGCTTCTTCTCCTTAGGAAGTACTACAAATGTTACTTTGACATAATAGTCTATAGGGATAAATGCTAACTATTGGGTCCTTTGAATCACATTATATATTTATTATATATCTACATATGTATATATTTAAATTTCACTTTGAGATCACTTATATTCCACGTAACCTGTATTTCATTAATTATAACCTCTTTGGTTTTCTTTTGCATGACTTCACAAGCCCTAGGTAATTAGGTGGAATTTCAGTACCAAGAGTTATTACTCACTTTTTGAGGAGATCTAAAATCCAATTAAAGAGGATTAGTCCAACTAGACTCTTAGTTACACCAACATACATGTAACACTACTTCACCATTACAGTTATAGAGCCACACCTATCATTGTGGTTAATAGGGATTTCTTAGCAATTTTAGAAGCTACATACATAAAGTATCACCAGAGTGACTGCTCAGATATAAACTGAACAAGGACAACATTATACATGCTAACATAGATGGGGAAACACAGAGGAGATCTTAACCCTACGCAAAGAACTATAGGCAACTAAGAAATGTAATTCTTTCTCAGGGATGAGTATACAAATAGGTTATTTAATACTAAAGGGCACGCCCCCCCACTTCCCCACCCCCCAAAAAAACATGATAGGAACATTTCACAGGCAGAGATCGTTGTATTTATATATTTTGAATAAATGTGGATAAACATGTACATTTGTATGTATAATTATAATTAATGAAAAAAGGGTGTCATAGATTTGAATCTAGAGTCACGAATGGTATGTGTATGAGTTTGGAGAGAGGAATGGATGGGGTAAATGTTGTAATTACATTTTAAGGAATTAGAAAGAAATATATAAATATTCAACTTATATAAACTTGGCATATTTCAACATATTAGCTTTTCTCCAATTTTGCTTGCATTCCCCTGTTTAATCTTCACTTCATGACTAGTTTTAAGCCTAACTGGAAATTTAGAAATAGGATTCCAGATGGGCCACCACAATGTGGCTGCTTCACTCTCTTCACTGCACTTCCTTGCTGTCTGGTATTTAGATGATGATGCAAGCTCCTGTTTTACTGCCTTTAAACTGCTAGTCGTTTATTGATTCACTTGGGATTTAATTGCTTGCTCTCAGTAAGTGTTCTAATCAGAACAGCAAAGATCTCTTTACCACTCACAATGTCAGTGGAGTTAGAAATTGAAGTTGCAAATAACCTGTTAAGCCACCCCTTTAATCTTTTTTTTCCCCAGGCAGGACATTTCCCTGAGGTGTATTTTCTCTTTCTTTTTGTCAATCTCAACTTTAAAGAGGTGCACTAAGTATGCTTTCTAATGCTTCTATTCTAAACTGGAACCTGCAAAATATATTTTTTTTTTTGAAAGGAAAGGAGCGGCACAGCTTCCTGAATCCCAGGTAAAGTTCTTCTGTGTATGGTCTATGATGTTTTCTTGGCCATTGTTCGACTGTATATTCTTAATTTGTAGGTAAGAGTTCAGTTCTCTGACTCCTAAGTCTGGGAACACAAAGCCCCACCTATGTTTCTTCTGCTCAGGTATTTGCTGTCTATATCTTTATTCACCAAACAGAAATAATTTGCAAACAATATCAGATAGCTTCACTTGGGTCTATATGCTGAATCTCTTCTCTCCTGGCCAACCAGGTTTTGAGGAATCAGTACTAGCCTTAGAATACAAGCAGCCTCTGGCCAACTCCCTAAAACATAGTAAGCAAAAATCTCAGGAATCTCAAGAATTTCCTGAAAGTTACAAGACCTTAAGTCTCTTCCCCAGTAACTACTGCTGAGAAGATGGTCTGACATGTTGGTCTAGTTGTCTACAAGTTGTGGGAGGAATGTTAGACAAGCTGTTTTAGTGAGTCATTGCCCATATTTTATCAACTTTTCAGTTATGTAGCTGCCTTTGAATCACCCATACTCCTGTATGCAACTCCAATAAACATATTATATTATATTGTTTTGAATTTAATCATTACATTTGTCTGTTGTTTGAAATATATATGAGATGCATAGACATTTTTTTTTTCATGTCTCCCTGAAAGACACACAACGTGAAGACTCCACCACATTCTGACTCAGGAGAGGCGACACCCCAAATTACTCAAGAGAAATGGTCTTGCTGCAAACTGTGAGAGGACTTTTAATTCAAGAGCGCTCGGGCCCAGGGTCATACACCACACAGGAGTAGAGGACCATGGCGCTCCAGTAGCTGGGTAAGGGGGTATTTAAAGGAAGAAACCACAACTCAAGGAGGTAGGGAGGCCATTGTTGGAAAATACCAAAAATACCAGTTAAGAGTCACAAGGAAGTGGAAAGTCAAGACAGTTTTCTAGGAGCCTTTAACAATAGCACCTTTGCATAGTGTGTTCCAGAAACAGTCAGGGTGGGTCAGGGTGACTTTCTTTGAATGAACACTTCCTGAACCCAGGAAGAAGGTGGGTGGAGGAATGTCTCTATCTGTTTTAAGATTAGCATGCCTTGGAGCATTGAGTCACAAAGGTCACATTCTCAAGCCTGGCCTAAAGGCCTAGAATTTTGCTTTTTACGTTATACTTTTTCATTCCCAGAAAGGTTTTACAAGACAAGAATGCTGCTCTGTTCATTTTTCATTTTAATATAGCTTATTGGAGGAACAAACCCACATCCTCGTGCTTATCTGTTAAACATTTTACCAAATAAGCATTTTCAGTAGCCTCAAAGTATGCTTCATTACTTTTGACTTAGATATTTGGCAGCATATCAATAATCCTTAGCATACTACAGCATCCACTCTGGAGGAATTCTGGTATTCCTAAGTTTTGTACTTTGCTCAGTGTGGAGTAGGCATCCTTTGAGCTATTTTTTAATTGTAAAATTGAATGCTCATAGTTGTCCAGCATGTCTGAATTTGAACTCTCTCTTATAAGAAATGAAATTTATCTTTAGAAAATCTTCTTGAGAAAAAACTAGTATATTGTAAAAACTGAGTTTTTTTTTTTTCCTGAGAATCACAAGATCTAATTTTAAACTTTAATTTCATCAAGACAAGGCTATATGAAATTGAACTGTTTTCATTTTTCTAAAATAACTTCCTTATATATAACATGGTAATAAAATTACAAGTGGCCAAATAGGAGGATTATGGGAGATAAACTCTAAATATCATCAATGTAATCTTGATCACCAGGAATACTCAGTAACTGTTATCTACCATTTTATTATATGCATTAGTATCAACAGATATTATTAAAATCCTATCACCTGTGGACACTTAGATAATTAGAAACTGACATCACATTTAAACACTGACTTTTTCTGTTCCTTCCAGTGAAAATTAATCCAGCACAGTACAGTAAAGAGTAATAATCAGACTTCAAATTTTATCATATTATATTTTCCTGTACTTAACATTCTTTGCCTTATGCAAGCACTTTAATTTTAATTTCAATTTCATTGATGACTTCAACAACATAGAATTGAGTTACTACCATACAAAATTATGGATTTTTACTCTCTAGATTTGTGCTAAAGTTATTGAGCTATTCTGAGCCTATAATGATTATTTGAGGGAATGTTTCATTAATATTCATGTTAATAGTAATAAATAAATGACAGTTTCACAATCTTGTAACTTTGACCTTTAACTTATTTTTAATCCATGTATTCTTTCCAACTTCAAAGCCAATTTGAATTGATTTAATAAGAACTTTATCAAACACTTTAAAAAGTTTGTAAGTACTATTACATAATGTATATTATTACATACTATATATGTATGTATTAACAATGTTAAACAATTTTCAGAAAATGAACTAAATACTGGTCTTTTGAGACAGACATAAATAAATTAATAAATGTGCATTATTTCATGTATTTTTTTAAAATAAATTTTGGGTATCTATAAGGAAATATCTTAATGCAACATGTGTTATTCAACATAAACTCAGCAATATTGTTAACATTTTCTAGACAACTATAGTATTTAAAAATTTATAAGTTTTGTCCAATAATTAACATTTCAATGTCCCAGAAAGATGATTCTTAGAGTATGGGAATCTTTTAGTTCTTGCCTACAGGGAAGGATAAAGCTATGAACAGATAATTAAAGCTTTTCTATATCAGTGCTAGTAAAAGATGTACTTTGTCAAGTTTATAATAGGGAATACATGGCAAACATACTTTTATTAGCAAAGACCTTAAATTTTATTTTAAGAATTACAAATACACCAATGTTAATAACAAGGATACCTCCTAAATTTTAGACCCACTAAATGAACTGAGATTCTAGTTACACACCATACATCAATGAAAGAAAAACACTATACTGAAAAGACTTAGCAGTTATGTCAGCAGGAAATCAGATAGGACCACATCCCTGAGCAATGTTAGAAAATCAATGCGCTAAGCCAGGTGTTGTCAAAGCTGCATTTTTTCTTTTCTTTTGTTTTGTTTTCTTTTCTTTTCTTTGATATTTTCTTTATTTACATTTCATATGTTATCCCGTTTCCCAGTTTTCCCTCCACATACCCCTATCCTATTCCCATATCCCCTGCTTCTATGAGGTGCTAACCCACCCATTCACCCACTCCGGCCTCCCTCTTCTGGCTTTCCCTTACACTGGGGTATTGAGTTTATTAAGATATTAATAATTAATAAGATATTATTTTAAAATGTGAAATTATATACATCCTGTAAATTAAAAACTATATTTCATAATTACTGTATAAAAAGAAAATAAAGAATTTGTGAATCAATTATGATAGGAAAGTCTATATTGAATTAGAATTAAAAGGAATAGAATGTTATTTCTGATTTGATAGCTATTTACAATTCATAAGTATGCCCTTTCCTTTTAATTTTATCTCAACTTTCACTAAAATAACTATAAAGTCTTTGCCCCAAACTTCCATGTGACAATAAGGCTTGTATAGTTAATCAGCATACGTGTCCTATTGAAAAGTAAAATCTTGTAGATACAATGCACAGACCACGTGAAGCTCAAGAAGAAGGAAGACCAAAGTGTGGATACTTCCTTTTTAGAAGGGGAAAAAAATGCTCAAGTGAGGAAATATGGAGACAAACTGTGGAGCAGAGACTGAGGGGAAGGCAATTCAGAGACTGCCCCACATGAGGATCTATCCCATATACAGACACCAAACCCAGTCACTATTGCAGATGCCAATAAGAGCTTGCTGACAGGAGCCTGAAATGGCTGTCTCCTGAGAGGCTTTTTCAAAGCCTAACAAATACAGAGGTGAATGCTCACAGCCAACCATTGGACTGAGCACGTGGTCCCTAGTGGAGGAGTTAGAGAAAGGTCTGAAGGAGCTGAAGGTGTTTGCATTCCACAGGAAAAACATCAATGTCAATGAACCAGAGCTCCTGGATGTCCCAGGGACTAAACCACCACGCAAAGAGTACACATGGAGGGAACCATAGCTTCAGCTGCATATGTAGCAGAGGATGGCCTTGTTGGACATCAATGGGAGGAGAGGCCCTTGGTCCTGTGAAGGCTGGATGTCCCAGTGTAAGGGAATGCCAGGGCTATGAGGTGAGAGTGTGTGGCTTAGTGAGCAGGGGTAGTGGGGATAGGATGGGGGGTGTCTTTGGAGGGGAAATGAGAAAAGGTTAATGAAATTTGAAATATAAATAAAGAAAATATCCAATTAAAATATATATCAAAAAAATAAAATAATAGCTATATAGTATATATTTCATATCTTTCAAAAGTCTTGTAGATTTCTTTCTCACAAATCACAGTAAGATTTTTTTTCAGGCTCTGTATAAACAATGGTATACTACTCTTGATGCTAATTTTTGATGAAATTTCTTTTTAGAATATATGTTTTAAAACATTATGTACTTTCATAAAAGACATTACTTAGTTGATCTTTTCATGTTTCCTTATATGCAATATATAATATCATATGAATACATTTTATAATATCTTTGAAGTAGTCTAATTTCTTTATTCTATTGATTTTAATTTCTGTTGATCAAAATAATAGACATCATTAGGTAAACCCAAAAGTGTTCTGAAATGCAGTTAGTCAATAATTTACAAGTAACATCTCAATGTCATGGGATTCATTAGTGTTAAGCAACCTGTAGGTATTTTTTCTCTGATGGACTCCAAATTTTCCCCTAATAGCATCCATGGCAAAATGTAATGGAGAAAATTAAAATAAAATAAAGCTGCTATTTTGAACCAAAAATGTTGAGTAAGAAAGTCATTGTACCTTATTTTGAAATTAATGGAAAAAATGATGAAGATAAATTGCTTCTTAGATGGAAAGAGGTGCGTAATTTACTAACAAATGCTGTCTCTAGCAATGTAGAAAACTGTTTTCTTAAAGGGTAACTCTGGAGAGATTCTCCTTTGCTACTGATAACTTACACATTGATTAATCTTTTAACATCTACCAGTATAGTGTGTACAATTAATAGTACTGTCGTATGTTAAAACATGGTCCAAGAATGGAACTGTGTAAGGGGAATTCTGAGAGCCTGTGAGAAAATTCCAAGGAAACAACACAGGTATCTTATGACCTCTGTTTCTGCTAGGCATGGACTTGTTCTTAGAATGTATTTTCTTGGCCCACTCAGGTGTAGTGAAAATAGTGGGTTTAATTCAGATTATCCATTATCTTACTTCTGTCATTCTGAAATGTTTCCAAGCCTTTCCTTAAGTTTGTACATAGTTTGAAGTCATGTGAGTTTTGCTCATATAACTTTGCTTATTTCCAGACAAGGCCTGTTCGTGAGTTTATATACAGCTTCAATTTATGTGAACCTTGTTCATGTGACCTTGCTTAACCCTGAGAATTCAAATTTTATGATGCTTTAAGTAAAGTTGGCTACTGCATAAGACTTTGGCCCACCTCATTTCCAAGCTCCATTCTTCTATGTTCATCATTCCAACTAGAGCAGTTACAGTAGTATACACTGAAAACTGATATTCCCTGTATTAGATATCATTACTATTAAAAAATGCAGATAGAAGAAAGAGGAGAGAGAAGAAAGATGACAATGTAGTGGACTGAAAGAAGTTAAGGAAGTGTTTATCCCACCAGCCAGGATAAGACAATGACTACAATTTTGAACAAAATATAAAACAGGCCTGATTTTTATTGAGATAAACCCAAAAAATGGCTAGCCACTTCCATCTAAGTCGGGTAAAAGATTGCATCCTTGGCTCCTATTTGTTTTTTAAGGACTTTTTAAGGAGTAAAATCACCAGTAGTTCCAAACTTAGTTTTCAGAAGACAGTTGGGCAGTAAGAACATACAGACAATCTAGAACAAACAAACAAAAACTAGCCATCACCCAGTAATTGGAGAGGGACAAAGTGATCCCCCAAAACAAGTGCCAATCATGGGTTGGAACAGATGATTTCCAGGAAACTTTCTTTTAACAGTACAACACAATGTCTCCTCCCTTCAAAATGGGGTCAGGAGGGTTCTGCAGATGAATTGAATTTGTATTTTAACAACAACAACAACAACAACAACAACAACAACAACAGCTAGTCAGCAACCATAGTAAAATCTGTCTATAATAAACTAGTATTTTCAAGCATGTGCCTTAAGACTTTGTTGGCTCTTTTGTTATTTTTGCTCAAATTTTCTTTTGTGAATAGCATGATTGTGTAGGCATGTAATCCCAGCATTTTGAGGAAGAGTCAGGTACATAAAGAATGTCAAAATTATGGTACTCAGTAGCAAACCTAGTTCACCAGCCTGGGCTATGAGCTACTATCTCAAAAATGAATAATTAAACAGATAATTTTCTTGAATAAAGAGGTACTATATTAAAAAATATAAACATGAAATCTGATCATATAAACATCCCATGTTACAATACATGAACCTAACAAGTCATTATTGAGTAGATATGTGTTTCTGTTTTGTTTCTCTCTTCATGTGAACAATATTCAAATCAATTTTTGGATATGATGATAAGGGACATTTATAAAATTAAGAACTCAACTTGATATTTTATGTAAATGTATTTATGGTGCTATCTTTTTGCTGCTCATGACTTTGCTTCTTTTGGTTTATGCAGAAATAAAGAGAAAGTCTTTGGAAGAATCCACCTATGCACTTGGACAAAATAGTTGTCTGTGAGGAGAAGAAGAAGAAGAAGAAGAAGAAGAAGAAGAAGAAGAAGAAGAAGAAGGAGGAGGAGGAGGAGGAGGAGGAGGAGGAGGAGGAGGAGGAGGAGGAGGAGGAGGAGAATGAGGAGGAGGAGGAGGAGGAGGAGGAGGAAGCATTGAATATGAAGAAGGAATAGATTGGGCAAGAAATTGAAGAACACAAGAATCCATCTGTTAGCAACACTTTAAAATATTGTGTTAGATCCCTGAAAAATCAATAATGTTCTATATTACCCTCCCAATAATGTTGTATATTACCAATTTACCATTATCTTTAGGTATGTTCCTTAGTCACTGTTATATTGTTATGAAGTGATATCATGACCAAGGCAACATACAAAAGGAAAGAATTCACTAGGGACCTTGCTTACAATCTCAGGAGGTGAGTTTGTGGCCATTGTGGTGGGATACAAGGCAGGAGGCAGGTAGACATTTCACTGGAGCAGTAGCCACGAGCTTACATCTGATCCATACGCATGTGGCAGACAGGCTGGCCCTGGCTTCCTGTGATCTTTTGAAACTACAAAGCCCACCCCTAGTGACATAACTCTCTGAGTAAAACACACCATCTAATCATATCTAAATTAGTTTAATAAGTAGAGACCAAGTGTTCAAATATATGATCCTATAGGTGCCATTCTCAATCAAAGTACCACAGCATGTAACACAAGGTTGGAATAGAGCCAATACTCTTCCATAACTTTCATTAACCCACAGTCTCTTGTCCTTCACATATTTCTTGACACAATAGATGCATGATTTAAAATATTTTCTGGATTTATTAAAACATAAACAGATATAGAATCCTTTAAAAATACTGAAGAAAAAATTTGAGTAAAGAAAAGGTTTGAGAGTTCAGACCTCAAAATGAAGCTTCATTCATGAAATGCAGTGTCTATCTCAGAGACTTCTTCCTTGTAATGTTTACTTATTAATTGTTTTATACAATTGTGTTTAGTATTTCCTATCTAGGAGATATATTTCTCATGCTCACTGTATTGTTTCCCTTTTGTCCAACGTCACATATTACTAATGTTAATAGTATTCATCTTTCTAATAATGAATTTCCAATATTTTTATAATATGTATTGAAAATATTTCACAAGGAAACTGCTTTATTTTCAATATATATGCTATTTTTTATAATCTAATTTATTGCCTATTAGAGATAAACTATGTGCATTCAAATGATAAATGCATTCACTTCTTATGGATACAGCTTGCCAATATCCACTTACTTAAAATATCTTATAATAAT